>NW_022164122.1:0-2330 GCF_008728515.1 Papio anubis
ATGGATAACTAGAATAATCAATGCAGAGAAGGCCATAAACGAACTGACAGAGATAAAAATCATGACACGAGAAATACGTGACAAATGCACAAGCTTCAGTAACCGACTCGATCAACTGGAAGAAAGAGTATCAATGATTGAAGATAAAATGAATGAAATGAAGTGAGATGTCTAGAGAAAAAAGAGGAAAAAGAAATGAACAAAGCCTCCGAGAAATATGGGATTATGTGAAAAGGCCAAATCTACGTCTGATTGGGGTGCATGAAAGTGAGGGGGAAAATGGAACCAAGTTGGAAAACACTCTGCAGGATATCATCCAGGAGAACTTCCCCAACCTAGTAAGACAGGCCAACATTCAAATTCAGGAAATACAGAGAACGCCACAAAGATACTCCTCGAGAAGAGCAACTCCAAGACACATAATTGCCAGATTCACCAAAGTTGAAATGAAGGAAAAAATGTTAAGGGCAGCCAGAGAGAAAGGTCGAGTTATACACAAAGGGAAGCCCATCAGACTAACAGTAGATTTCTCGCCAGAAACTCTCCAAGCCAGAAGAGAGTGGGGGCCAATATTCAACATTCTTAAAGAAAAGAATTTTAAATCCAGAATTTCATATCCAGCCAAACTCAGTTTCATAAGTGAAGGAGAAATAAAATCCTTCACAGACAAGCAAATGCTTAGCGATTTTGTCACCACCAGGCCTACCCGACAAGGGCTCCTGAAGGAAGCCCTAAACATGGAAAGGAACAACCGGTACCAGCCACCACAAAAACATGCCAAAATGTAAAGACCATTGATGCTAGGAAAAAACTGCATCAACTAACAAGCAAAATAATCAGCTAATATCACAATGACAGGAACAAGTTCACACATAACAATATTAACCTTAAATGTAAATGGGCTAAATGGTCCAATTAAAAGACACAGATTGGCAAATTGGATAAAGAGTCAAGACCCATCAGTCTGCTGTATTCAGGAGACCCATCTCACATGCAGAGACACACATAGGCTCAAAATAAAGGGATGGAGGAAGATCTACCAAGCAAATGGAGAACGAAAAAAAGCAGCAGTTGCAATCCTACTCTCTGATAAAACAGATTTTAAACCATCAAAGATCAAAAGAGACAAAGAAGGCCATTACATAATGGTAAAGGATCAATTTAACAGGAAGAGCTAACTATCCTAAATATATATGCACCCAATACAGGAGCACCCAGATTCATGAAGCAAGTCCTTAGAGACTTACAAAGAGACTTAGACCCCCATACAATAATAATGGGAGACTTCAACACCCCACTATCAACATAAGACAGATCAACGAGACAGAAAGTTAACAAGGATATCCAGGAATTGAACTCAACTCTGCACCAAGTGGACCTGATAGACTCTACAGAATTCTCCACCTCAATCAACAGAATATACATTCTTCTCAGCACCACATCACACTTATTCCAAAATTGACCACATAGTTGGAAGTAAAGCACTCCTCAGCAAATGTACAAGAACAGAAATTATAGAAAACTGTCTCTCAGACCACAGTGCAATCAAACTAGAACTCAGGACTAAGAAACTCAATCAAAACCACTCAACTACATGGAAACTGAACAACCTGCTCCGGAATGACTACTGGGTGCATAACGAAATGAAGGCAGAAATAAAGATGTTCTTTGAAACCAATGAGAACAAAGATACAACATACCAGAATCTCTGGAACACATTTAAAGCAGTGTGTAGAGGGAAATTTATAGCACTAAATGCCCACAAGAAAAAGCTGGAAAGATGTAAAATTAACACCCTAACATCACAATTAAAAGAACTAGAGAGCCAAGAGCAAACACATTCAAAAGCTAGCAGAAGGCAAGAAATAACTAAGATCAGAGCAGAACTGAAGGAGATAGAGACACAAAACACCCTCCAAAAAATCAATTAATCCAGGAGCTAGTTTTTTTAAAAGATCAACGAAATAGATAGACCGCTAGCAAGACTAATAAAGAAGAAAAGAGAGAATAATCAAATAGACGCAACAAAAAGTGATAAAGGGGATATCACCACCGACCCCACAGAAATATAAACTACCATCAGAAAATACTATAAACACCTCTACACAAATAAACTAGAAAACCTAGAAGAAATGGATAATTTCCTGAACACTTACACTCTCCTAAGACCAAACCAGGAAGAAGTTGAATCCCTGAATAGACCAATAGCAGGCTCTGAAATTGAGGCAATAATTAATAGCCTACCAACCAAAAAAAGTCCAGGACCAGACAGATTCACAGGCAAATTCTACAGAGGTACAAGGAGGAGTTGGTACCATTCCTTCTGAAAC
>NW_022164123.1:0-2323 GCF_008728515.1 Papio anubis
TTACTACAAACATCACCAAAAATAAAAACAAAGAAAGCCATACCTAAGAATATCACAGTGAGACAACTGAAAGTCAAAAAATACGTCAGGTCATCCAGAGAATGAAAGCCGTTGAAGGCTGTCTCACCAAAAAAAAAGATCAAATCCAGAAGGAATATTTTAATCTTAACAGAGCTGAATGAACATAACTGCCAGCTTAGAAATCTATGCTCAGTGAAAATACAATGATGATATATAAATACGTTTTTATCTTTTAATATGAAGGTGAAATAAAGATGTCTGCTGTATAAAGTAAGTAATTTGTTGCAAATAGGCCTGCACTAAAATAGAAACTAATGAAGTTGTTAAGGCAAAAGAAAAATGATCCCAGAAAAATGACAAGACAGCAGTGTAGGTAAAATTAGAAAATGTAAATATGTGGGTAAATATCAATCTCTATTTACTGTACAAATAATAGCATGATGTATGCTGGAGCTGAAATCACAGTTAGAAAATCCGTGACAGGATTAATGCAACTGGGGACAGAATAAAAGGAGATAAAAAGTTCTAAACTTCTAGCACTCTCAGGGAAGTGCTAAATTTATTAATTTGCATTAGACTGTCATACGCCAAGGCTGTTGTTAAAAGCTAACTGTCTTAGTTCATTTTGTGCTGCTATAGCAGAATACCCACAACTGGGTAATTTATATAAATAGTAATTTATTTTTACATTTCTGGAGGCTGGGAGATCCAAGCTTCCAGCAAATGTGAGGAACTTTTTGCTGTGACCTCACATAGCAGAAAGTGAAAGGGCAAGAGACAAGATGAATTCTGTGTCCTCAGGTGGGAGGAAAGCAGAAGGCAAACCCACTTTCACAAGCCCTTCTTAAAATGTCATTAATCCCTTCATATGGGCAGAGCCCTCATGACCTAACACCTCCCTTTAGGCCTCACCTCCTAACACTGTTGCATTGGGGATTCGGTTTCCAACACATGAATTGCAGGGGACACATTCATACCAGAGCAGTAACCAATAAAATGTACAAACATACAGCATGTATAAGAAATCAATAAATGAATAACAAATGAAATATTTTATTAATCCAAGTGAAGGCAGGAAAGAAGTTTTTTTTCTTTTAAGTAGGATAAATTAGACAATCCAAAATTATAAAATTAACCATCAAAATCCAAACACTATTAATTTAGTGCTGTATACCATCTCCTTCAACCATACTTAATCTCCAAATAAAGACAATAACTAGGTCGTAATTCTGCCTAACATTATACAACTATTCTTCATGCAATGAAAAACACACTAACACTTCCTCAGAAAAGCCCTTGAGTGACATTTACACTTCATCTTGGTATCCCATAATTACATACTATGATGTCAAATTGACAGAATTAGAGAATTGACAGTACTTAAATATTTTGATATTAATTCAATACAACTTATGTTATATCATAAGGAAATAGAAGAAAAAGTAAATATATTTGCCTACATACATACATACATATATATATATATATATATATATACACACGCACACACAGACACACACACATACACGCACACATGAATACACACACATTCATAACAAAATAGAGAGTACTCATGGCAAGTAAAGTTCTGATTTCTATAACTGGTCATGTGGTCATATCTGGTATTTTTTATAACCTTCTTCTACTACCTATGCTTTATTCCCTTTGCCTTCAGCAAGTACCATAGCTTGCTGGGGTTCTTTATCAGTGGAACAATACAAACTAGTATTCCTGAAAGTTATGAGCAATAAGCAGTCATGCCTGGATTGGGTTGTTGGATTTTTTCATTGACATTAATCACAGGCCATAGTAATACTAAGAAATGCTCTAAGGAATCTCCTGTATTTGAAAGCAGACTCTTTTTTAAAAAATATTCATTATGAAGTAGGAGTTCAGTTTCTCCTTGGTATTTAAGATTAATTATCCAGTTGGCACAGTAACTCTCTTCTTTGCCATTGGTTCAGATGTATAAGGAATCCAAAATGGCCAGTTAGGAATCATTGTATTATCTCCTGGTGAAAGCATTCTTCCTTTTGGTACTAAGACTTCTAGGCCAACAAAGTGTAAGGTCATGGGAACAGAAAGAAAAATTTTGCTAGTAGATCAAGTATGAGTGAGTATATCATGTGACAGAGGTTCATATTTCTATACTGATAAATGTACTTTGATCCAACTTTATATTCCACCTACATTGACTTAAAACCTTCAGGATCAAGTCCCAGGCATAATCTATTGGCTTCCTCCAGAACATGTTAGCTGGTCCTCCAAGCACTTCAAAACTTATGGCTCCTCCCTTCTCTCT
>NW_022164124.1:0-2323 GCF_008728515.1 Papio anubis
ATTCTTTTTCAGTTTATATATATAGTTTGAGACAGGGTCTTGCTCTGTCTATTTTTTGTATTTTTAGTAGAGATAGGGTCTCCCTGTGTTGCCCAGGCTGCTCTCAAACTTCTGGGCTCAAGCAATCCTCCCACCTCAGCCTCCCAAAGTGCTGCAATTAGAGGTTGGGCCATCCCACCAAGCCAATAACTTCCTGATTATTACAGGAAATAACTTTGTTGTATAAAGAATGAAACTACCATCAGAGAATACTATAAACACCTCTATGTAAATAAACTAGAAAATCTAGAAGAAATGGATAAATTCCTGGAAACAAACACTCTCCCAAGACTAAACCAGGAAGAAGTTGAATCCCTGAATACACCAATAGCAGGCTCTGAAATTGAGGCAATAATTAATAGCCTGCCAACCAAAAAAAGTCCAGGGCCAGATGGATTCACAGCCGAATTCTACCAGAGGTACGAGGAACTGGTACCATTCCTTCTGAAACTATTCCAATCAATAGAAAAAGAGGGAATCCTCCCTAACTCATTTTATGAGGCCAACATCATCCTGATACCAAAGCCTGGCAGAGACACGACAAAAAAAGAGAATTTTAGACCAATATTCCTGATGAACATCGATGCAAAAATCCTCAGTAAAATACTGGCAAACTGAATCCAGCAGCACATCAAAAAGCTTATCCACTATGATCAAGTGGGCTTCTACCCTGGGATGCAAGGCTGGTTCAACATACGCAAATCAATAAATGTAATCCAGCATATAAACAGAACCAAAGACAAAAACCACATGATTATCTCAATAGATGCAGAAAAGGCCTTTGACAAAATTCAACAACCCTTCATGCTAAAAACTCTCAATAAATTTGGTATTGATGGAATAAATCTCAAAATAATAAGAGCTATTTATGACAAACTCACAGCCAATATCTTACTGAATGGGCAAAAACTGGAAGTATTCCCTTTGAGAAGTGGCACAAGACAGGGATACCCTCTCTCACCACTCCTATTCAACAGAGTGTTGGAAGTTCTGGCCAAGGCAATCAGGCAGGAGAAAGAAATAAAGGGTATTCAATTAGGAAAAGAAGAAGTCAAATTGTCCCTGTTTGCAGATGACATGATTGTATATTTAGAAAACCCCATTGTCTCAGCCCAAAATCTCCTTAAGCTGATAAGCAACTTCAGCAAACTCTCAGGATACAAAATCAACGTGCAAAAATCACAAGCATTCTTATACACCAATAACAAACAGAGAGCCAAATCATGAATGAACTCCCATTCACAATTGCTACTAAGAGAATAAAATACCTAGGAATCCAACTTACAAGGGATGTGAAGGACCTCTTCAAGGAGAACTACAAACCACTGCTCAATCAAATAAGAGAGGACACAAACAAATGGAAAAACATTCCATGCTCATGGACAGGAAGGATCAATATCGTGAAAATGGCCATACTGCCCAAGGTAATTTATAGATTCAAGGGCATCCCCATTAAGCTACCAATGACTTTCTTCACAGAATTGGGAAAAACTGCTTTAAAGTTCATATGGAACCAAAAAAGAGCCCGCATTGCCAAAACAATCCTAAGTCAAAAGAACCAAGCTGGAGGCATCACACTACCTGACTTCAAACTACACTACAAGGCTACAGTAACCAAAACAGGACGGTACTGGTACCAAAACAGAGATATAGATCAATGGAACAGAACAGAGCCGTCAGAAATAATACCACGCATCTACAACCATCTGATCTTTGACAACCTGACAAAAACAAGAAATGGGGAAAGGATTCCCTATTTAATAAATTGTGCTGAGAAAACTGGCTAGCCATAAGTAGAAAGCTGAAACTGGATCCCTTCCTTACTCCTTACAGAAAAATTAATTCAAGATGGATTAGAGACTTAAATGTTAGACCTAAAATCATAAAAACCCTGAAAGAAAACCTAGGCAATACCATTCAGGATATAGGCATGGGCAAGGACTTCATGTCTAAAACACAAAAAGCAATGGCAACAAAAGCCAAAATTGACAAATGGGATCTAATTAAACTAAAGAGCTTCTGCACAGCAAAGGAAACTACCATCAGAGTGAACAGGCAACCTACGGAATGGGAGAAAATTTTTGCAATCTACTCATCTGGCAAAGGGCTAATATCCAGAACCTACAAAGAACTCAAACAAATTTACAAGAAAAAAACACACAACCCCATCAAAAATTGGGCAAAGGATATGAACAGACATTTCTCAAAAGAAGACATTTATGCAGCCAACAGACACATGAAAAAATGCTCATCATCACTTGCCATCAGAGAAATGCAAATCAAA
>NW_022164125.1:0-2323 GCF_008728515.1 Papio anubis
CTGTGTTGACCAGGCTGGTCTCGAACTCCTGGCCTCTGGTGATCCTCCCATCTTGGCCTCCCAAAGTGTTAAGATTGCAGTCATTAACCACTCCACCCTGCCTGGTTGTGTAATCTTTCAAAAATTAAGTTTTTAATATTAAATGCTGCTTCTAGATATATTGTAAAAATTCACCTATCAATGAGTTTTTTTATTAAAAACATTGCAATTGTACTAGACTTTAAAACAAATACTAAGTAGTAATTTAGGCTTCGATGTTGGTTTATAGTTTTCTCATTTCTTTCATTTAATAGCTCTGTAAATGAAGCAGTTACTTCCATTTTCCTGAGGTGCAGGAACTGTGGCCCAGATAAGTTAAGTGACCTGCACAATGTTATATGTCCAATAAGTGAGACTGGAGCTCTGATCTAGTCCCTTTGACATTAAAGTTTGTGCAGTAAACCAGCTATGTCAGTTTGCCACATTTGTAATAGCGTTCAATCAATTTTCACTTAAAGGTTTAATATTAAAGTAGTAGCAAGAATTCATAACCTTAATTGGCTTTAACCGCTTTTCTTCCTCTGAAAACAGATGCATATGTACACATGCACACAGATTGCTTACACTATCAGCACATAGTAGGCCTTTGCATGTCAAGGTCCATGCTGTGGTGCCTTTTTTTTTTTTTTTTGGCTCGGTGTTTTGACTGCAAGTCTTTTTGGATAGAACTTTATAGTTAGAAAGTAGCTTTCTACTTTGGATGGGTTTTATAGGCACAAAAAACAAGTCTTATACTAGCTGTAGTTTATTTTTTGAGTTCTTATTAATGAGGAGCATCCACTTTTGCATTGACAGTGGTTTCAAGATTGCTTTATCAGCCTTTAAAGGATTCTTGACTAGGTGTGCACATCAGAACTGCCAGGTCCCCAGTGGTTCTGAAGCAATAAGCTTTGAATGGGCTCTGGCATCAGCACTTTTACTGAGCTTCACAGATAATTGTGATGCATACTCCAGGCCTGAACCACTGATCGATTTGAAACATGCATAACAAAGCAAAAAAAGTTTTGTTTCACCTTTTGAAATACAGTTAGCTCTTTTACCATGTCGGAGATTATTCATTCAGAGAGACAGGTCCTCGCTCCGGTGTGGCCCTTGTGTGTGTGCATTAGCTCAGCACCTGCCCGCACTGCAAGCCCCAGTAGGATGTGCCTTGTCCTTCCCTGTTTCAGCCCTTAACACAATACCTGGTACAGAGTATGTAGTGGGCATCTGTTGAATGAATGCTTTTCCCAGTAGCAGTGTATTCATACAATATTAATGTAGTCGTCCCCTGGTTTACAGATAAAATTGAAAGCACTAAGTGCCCAGTGAGTGAGACCCAGGTGTTCTTCCTCCACCCCTAGTGGTCCCCTGGGCAGGTCTTTTTTTGTAACACCCACCAGTCTGTTCTGTAGTCAATCATTGATTGACTTGTCTGTGAACTTGAGAGGAGGAACTGTTTCACAGTTTCATTAGCACAGAGTAAACATGTTTGCCATGCAAGGTTATTTTACATCTGCATTTAAGTGATAAATGTTGAGTCAGTGAAAAGTTTTGATTAAACAATAGTTGTAGATGTGCTAGGTTTTTCAAATCACTAATATCAAGTGGAGACTGTTTTTACTTGTAAGGGTATTGCTTTTGCGATAGCATAAATAATGGTTTTCCTTTTTTGTAATGTAAATTAATTGCTGGCAACTTTTGTATTCCCATAGACCGGGGAAGCTTAATTGCCTTTATAAGTACTTATGTACAACTTTGTATCAAATTTTCTGTAATAGTTTATGCTTTATTACTATATATGTACTAAGATTTTATCTGACTTCTGTTTATATCGTTTGTACAATTACATGGTTGTAAAATAAACTTTTAAACCTCAAAAAAAACTGTTAGTTATGACAGTGCTAGCTGCTATAACACAAAAATGCTGAAATATCAGTGGCTTAACACAAAAGTATTTTCTGCTTGTGTTACAGCCTGGTAGAAAAGTTCCTGTGGCCGGGCGCAGTGGCTCACGCCTGTAATCCCAGCACTTTGGGAGGCCGAGACCATCCTGGCTAACACGGTGAAACCCCGTCTCTACTAGAAATACAAAAAATTAGCCGAGTGCGGTGGCCGGCGCCTGTAGTCCCAGCTACACGGGAGGCTGAGGCAGGAGAATGGCGTGAACCCACGAGGCGGAGCTTGCAGTGAACCAAGATCACACCACTGCACTCCAGCCTGGGCCACAGAGCCAGACTCCATCTCAAAAAAAAAAAAAAAGTTCCTGGTTAGGCAGCTCTCTTCCTTATGAATAACTAAATTC
>NW_022164126.1:0-2322 GCF_008728515.1 Papio anubis
CCAGGGTTCAAGCGATTCTCCTGCCTCAGCCTCCTGAGTAGCTGGGATTACAGGCATGTGCCACCACGCCTCGCTAATTTTGTATTTTCAGTAAAGACGGGGTTTCTCCACGTTGGTCAGGCTGGTCTCGAATTCCCGACCTCAGGTGATCCACCTGCCTCAGCCTCCCAAAGTGCTGGGATTACAGGCATGAGCCACCATGCCCTGCCTAATCTTGGATTCTTTTTTTTTTCTTTTTTTTTTTGAGACGGAGTCTCTCTCTGTCACCCAGGCTGGAGTGCAGTGGCTCAGTCTTGGCTCACTGCAAGCTCCATCTCCCAGGTTCACGTCATTGTCCTGCCTCAGCCTCCTGAGTAGCTGGGACTACAGGCGCCCACCACCACACCCGGCTACTTTTTTGTATTTTTAGTGGAGACTGGGTTTCACTGTGTTAGCCAGGATGGTCTTGATCTCCTGACCTCATGATCCGCCTGCCTTGGCCTCCCAAAGTGCTGGGATTACAGGTGTGAGCCACTGTGCCCAGCCCCTAATCTTGGATTCTTAAGCCCAGGCTCTTTGTAGCTTATTCTCCAGTATGCTTTCCTCCAAGCTTCCAGTTCTAGGCTTCCTTAATATGTAATTCCAAATGTCTGGATTTTTCCAGCTAGAGATGGGGAGCTCTTAACTTTCTGGCTCCTGGTCCCAGGCTCCTTAGGATTCAGGACTAGTTCGCAGGCAGGAAAAAAATGGCAGGTGCCAACGGGGTCGCTGGTGTTGCCTGAGGGCAAGCCAGGCCTGCTGATTTCCCACTAGGTAGCCCTCTGGGCTAGGTCCCCCTCCCTCTAGTGTGTTTTGCAGCTGAGCTGTCTGGGCTAGAGATGTTCCAGGCTGGAGAGGGGGCTCCAAGCTCTCCAGGCTATTGAGGCAGCTGCTGGGCAATTCCGTAGTCTGGACCTCCTGACAAGCACCTGGTAAGGCAGAAGCAGAAGGCAGGTGGCTGGTGGGGATATACTGAAGCCAGATCAATGGTGAGAATGGGGTTTGGGACACACAAAGCGGTGAGCGAAGGGGAGTGACTCACAGCAACAGGGGGGCCTCCTGTGGACTTGAGACTTGGGCAAGGGCTGCTGCAACAGACACAGCAGGGCTCCATCCAGCTGCTGGAAGATGCTGAGCATAAGCAGCGTCTGGCGGAGATCAGGGGTCAGGCTCCACTGCTCCTCTTCCAGCAACTCCCTGACCACTCCAAAGTCTTGTCTGAGCTGCAGCGCTCCCTGCAGGCTGAAGGCAGAGGTACAGTATGGCCACTTGACCCTCCTGCCTCTCCCACTTATCCCCTTCCTTTTCCCTGTTCCATTCACCCTCTGCCACTTCCGCCTTTACTCCTGACCTGAACCGAATCCCATGGGTGAGAATGTGGTTGAGCCAGGCACCCACGATGGCTGTCAGTGCCTGACCAAGGGCAGGGGCCTGGGCTTGGGGTGGCAACCCTTGCAATCCTTGTAACACAGGCTCCAGTACGGTACGGACCACTAAACCAGCATACTCACTAGGAGCACTGGGAAGTTCTGGAGTAGAGAAGACAGAATATAAGGCTGTGGAGATCCACTGAACCCCTAAATGGAGTGTTTGGGAGAAGAGGGTAGGATTTCAGGAGGGAAGGGAACAGAAGCTGAGGACAAGGATGGAGACAGTGGAGGGGAATTGGGATTTGGCAGGGCTGAGACACTATTACCCCCTTGGAACCCTGGAAGGAGAAGCTGGGATGAGGAGTTACCAGGACAGAGATGAAGCCGCCAGTACCGACCCCGTGGCATGTAGAGCTTGAAACCTTGCATGGCTTGTTTATGACATTCTTGAGAAAAGAGACTTAGTGACTCTTCAGGCAGGAGCTGTAGGGATAGGGAAAAAGTAAAAGGGGCTTGTCAAATTATGATGATCCTGTATATCTAAGGAGCTCTATGTCCAACTTGACATCCATGAAACCCCAGAATTGTTGCAGAGTTGTGTATGCCTGGCCATTTTTTGAGGAGCAATGCCATAGTTGTCATTGGGTTTTCCAAGAGGTCTGGACCCAAATTACGAACAATTGTCCTAGGGTTACCTTGCTCTCCCCAGCTTGGTTCAAAACATGGAAAATCCTTGAGGTTAATTTTATTATACAGGAGCTTTAAGGAAAAAGACATACCCTGCCCCCACCCCCACAACACACACACATAGTACATGCCAGAGAGAGGGATTGTATGATCTGCAATGGGCCAGAGTTTGAGGGAAGAAAGGGGAATTACAATGACCTTTTATTTTTGAGACAGAGTCTTGCTCTGTCACCCAGACTGGAGTGCA
>NW_022164127.1:0-2320 GCF_008728515.1 Papio anubis
TGGATCACGAGGTCAGGAGATCGAGACCATCCTGGCTAACACGGTGAAACCCCGTCTCTACTAAAAAATACAAAAAACTAGCCGGGCGAGGTGGCAGGCGCCTGTAGTCCCAGCTGCTCGGGAGGCTGAGGTAGGAGAATGGCGTAAACCCAGGAGACGGAGCTTGTAGTGAGCTGAGATCCGGCCACTGCACTCCAGCCTAGGCGACAGAGCGAGACTCCGTCTCAAAAAAAAAAAAAATAAATTATGCTGGTCAAGATCAATGTTTCCTGTTGCCCCTTTGAAAGAATTTTTACAGGGACAGTGCGGGCAGGCTAATGGGACCACTAGTCACCCAGAGAAAATGAAAGAGAGAGAGAAGCACGCTAAGAGGAAGGAAAATATTGTCTTTTTTTTTAGTATTGCCTACCATTCCCTGACTATATTTATGTTGATTTTATATCTTTCCAGTAGTAAATTCCTGGACCTCCATTTCCTCAAATGAAAAGTAAGGATAGAAATATCTTTCTTTCAAAATACCTGTAAGGCTGATAAAATGCCTGTAAAACTCTTAGCATCCATAAAACATAATGTAGGCATTCAATAAATGATGTCTATGATCCATATTAATACAGTCTTGGCAGATAAAGATTACATCTAACCTGTGCTCTGTAAGTCTTGTATTCCACGGGACTCCACCTTTTATCACATTGAGGGTATACTTTGCAAGCTCAATCTGTTAAAGTTCTTTGTCTGCAAGGAACAGACAGCAACTCCTGCTACCTTAAGAAAAAAGGAATTAAACTCAGAGGATGGCTTACCAAGTTAAACGAAAAGAGGAATAACCAGACCCTTAGAATGCCAAGAACCAGATTGGATTCAGGGATTTCATCATGGAAACTGTGAACCATCCTGTAGGATGGGATCGCTGCCTGTCTTCCATTTCCTAGGATTCGAATTCCCAGAGCAGAGGTTCTCAGAGTGTGGCCCCTGAACCAGCAATACCTGGGAGCTTGTTTGGAATGCAAATTCTCAGCTCAGACCACTAAATTGGAAAGGCTAGGGGTCCGACTCCAGCAATTCGTGTTTTTAACAATCCCTCCCTGTGATTCTGATGTGTAACCCAGTTTGAGAACCACTCTCCTGGAGAACCATCTGATTGGCCTAAGGGAGTCATATTCCCAGCCCTTGGGAGAGCAGGGAGGGGTTTACAATGTCCTGGATTTCCAGGATTTCCATGGCACCATGCCTTGCTAATTTTTAAAATTTTTTTTGTAGAGACAGGGTCTTGCTATGTTGTCCAGGCTGGTCTTGGACTCCTGGCCTCAAGCAATCTTCTCACCTCAGCCTGCTGAGTTGCTGGGATTTCAGGCATGAGCCACCATGCCCAGCCTGCCTCCCTCTTAGAAGGATACTTATGATTACGAAGGGCCCACCTGGCAATCCAGGATAACCTCCCCATCTCAAGATCCTTCATTTAGTGACATTGGCAAAAAACTTTTTTTTTTTTTTTTTTTAATTGAGACAGAGTCTCGCTCTGGAGTACAGTGGCACGATCCCAGCTCACTGCAATCTCCGCCACCCGGGTTCAAGCAATTCTCATGCCTCACCCTCCGGAGTAGATGGGATTACTCCGTGCCCACCACCATGCCCAGCTAATTTTTTTGTATTTTTACTAGAGACGGGGTTTCGCCATGTTGGCCAGGCTGGTCTTGAACTCTTAACCTCAAGTGACCCGCCTGCCTCGGTCTCTCAAATTGCTGGGATTACAGGCATGAGCCACCACACCTGGCCAACATTTGCAAAAATCTTTTGCCATTTAAGGTAACATTCACAGGTTCCACGGATTAGTACTTGGATATTTTTGAGGGGCCATTATTCAGCCTACAGCAGATGGACTTCAGTAACCACAGACTCATATGCCTACAGATGACCCCAGGAAACAAAAGTGGCTCAAATGGGCCAGGCGTGGACTGTAACAAGCTGGAGAATGGATGTCCATGTACAGTGCAAAGCCAATTTTTTGTTTGTTTGTTTGTTTGTTTGAGACGGAGTTTCGCTCCTGTTGCCCAGGCTGGAGTACAAAGGCACGATCTCAGCTCACTGCAACCTCCACCTCCCGGGTTCAAGAGATTCTCCTGCTTCAACCTCCCTAGTAGCTGGAATTACAGGCATTTGCCACTACGTCCAGCTAATTTTTTGTATTTTTAGTAGAGACGGGGTTTCACCATGTCGGCCAGGCTGGTCTCGAACTCCTGACCTCAGGTGATCCACCCACCTCGGCCTCCCAAAGTGCTGGAATTACAGGTGTGAGCCACCAAGCCCAGCCACACAAAGACAA
>NW_022164128.1:0-2320 GCF_008728515.1 Papio anubis
TTTTTTTTTTTTTTAAATTGTTGGTGGACAGAGAAGAAAATTTTTCCTTGATAACAACTGAGCCAATGTTGGCAGATGGGAGGCTCTGCCTTATGTTTCATTAACACTATTAAGCTATCAGTTAACTTTGTTATCAAAGTTACATGATGAATAAGGAGGCCAGGAGTGGTGGCTCACGCCTATAATCCTAGCATTATGGGAGGCTGAGGCGGGCAGATAACTTGAGGCTAGGAGTTTGAGACCACCCTGGCCAACATGTTGAAAACCCCTCTCTACGAAGAAAACAAAAATTAGCTGGGGGTGGTGGTGCATGCCTGTAATCCCAGCTACTTGGGAGACTGAGGCAGGAGAATCTCTTGAACCCAATAGGTGTAGTTTGCAGTGAGCTAACATCACTGCACACCAGTCTGGGAGACAGAGCAAGACTCCATCTCAAAAAGAAAAAGAAAGAAAGAAAGAAAAAAAGGATGATGAATAAGGAGAGTTTGCAAATTAAAATACTCTTAATCAGCAAAAGTGTTGTAAGTTATCTGCCTGCTGGTCAGGATTATGGACACCATAATTTCTCTAATTAAAAGGTAAAAAAGGAAATATGAGAAAACTGCATAATGAAGTGCAAATTATTTGGTGGCTGGCTTCCATGAATAAAAATCTAAGCAATATCTACACCATTAAGCATCTATTAAAATGAAATGAAAATTAGATACTGTTGTTCATTTCCATACATAAAATGTTTAGTGACTATGTATAATATTTTTCATGTGAATGCATAAGTAACTCTGTATTACTCTTTTGAAAATCAAATTCTAGTTTATTGAATAATGGTAAGATTTAAAATTTATGGTGACATTTGAAATAGATTCATATCTTAAGAAAAATATACTTTTTATAGTTATTATGCTTCGAGAATTTTTTTTACATGTTATTTAATAACATTGATTTTTTAATAAACAATTATTAATGGTATATTTTTGAAAATAAGGTTAAAGAATGAGTTCTAAATTAGAAGTAATTCATCAGTAAAGGACCAGGTTTTAACAATTCTTAAATATAATTATATTTAGAGAATATATCATGGAATTGGGTTGTAGTGGTGGAAATTATGCAGTGTGTATTTGTGTGTGTGTGTGTGACAGAGAGAGAGAGAGAGAGTGTGTGTTCTTAAAATATATCAATTCATCAACACGTCAACACAGGCCCCATAGACTCCTTTTACATGGGGATATGGGCAACACCTGCTATAAAAATCTGTTCAGAAATCTGTTACTACAAAATGAGCAAATCCAGCAACAGTGTATATCTGTCAAATGCTTTTGTCTTCTTCATCTAAAATGGAAATATATGTTCTAATGTGATTGACAAATAACAGAAAAGAAGTCATGTGACTACTATTTCCATAGACTTGCCATAGATTTTGTTGTAGATTTTGAAGTTCCAAATATCACTATTTGTTATATCAAGAAGAAAAAAAATTAACATTTTAGATGAATATATGTTAGAGTTCTATGTTCACTGTTGCACGCTGCATATGACCATGATTCAACTGCAAAAATAAAATAATTTGAATTTGTTTTTCTCCTGTTTGTATTATTAACTTGCCTATCAGATTGTAAATATGCATGAGTACAGGTAGAAATTACCATGGAAACAACTAATTTGAGGTCTCAATTAAACAGTTCTCTGTTTTAGACTATTGAATATAAACTATGTGCTCGGTTCTGTGATAACCACTGCAAGGGTAAATGATTCTTGTCAACAGGGGTTTACAATTCTTATCACAAGAGAGTTTTAAAAACACTATTACTGTAGCACCTGCCAAATCTGTTGGATTCTAGAATCACCCTATAAGTTGAAAAACACATATTGGCAGAATCACCCTTGAAAAATCCTAAGAAAATTGTTAAAGAGGAGTAAACGTAAACCTAAGACAATCCTCCAGCATTGAGACAAATATTTCTCTGATTGAATCAAGCTCAGAATGATGAGCTTCTGCTATGATAAGCATTACAGAAATCAAAAAGATTTGGCCGGGTGTGGTGGCTCATACCTGTAATCCCAGCACTTTGGGAGGGCGAGGGGGGTGAATCACCTGAGGTCGGGAGTTCAAGACCAGCCTCACCAACATGGAGAAATCCCATCCCTACTAAAAATACAAAATTAGCCAGGCATGGTGGTGTGTGCCTGTAATCCCAGCTACTCAGGAGGCTGAGGCAACAGAATCACTTGAACCAGGGAGGTGGAGGTTACGGTGAGCCGAGACCACGCCATTGCACTCCAGCCTAGGCAACAAGAGTGAAACTCCATCTCAAAAAAAAAAAAA
>NW_022164129.1:0-2319 GCF_008728515.1 Papio anubis
TCTTTCTTTCTTTCTTTCTTTCTTTCTTTCTTTCTTTCTTTCTTTCTCTCTCTCTCTCTTTCTTTTTCTTTCTTTCCTTTTCTTTCCCTCCCTTCCTTCCTTCCTTTCTTCCTTCCTTCCTTACTTGAGAATTTACAATGCACCTCTTAGCAAATTTCAAGTATGCAATACAGTATTAGCTATTTTTTAAGTTTATTGAGGTAAATTTATATACACAAAAATACATTATTTTTTGCATATAAGTCTGTGAGTTTAAAGAAAAACATTGGAGTTGTTTATCTGTTATGCATTGTTAAAGTGTCTTTTCTGAATAAGTCATTTTATTCAGAAAATATTTATTTTGCATTAACTGTGCCAACCAGGTTCTATATAGAATTTACAATGAGACATGACATGGTCCTTTGCTTCAAGAAAATAATTGTTTCCTAAAAAAATATGCAAATGAAAGAGATTCTATAGCAGCACTATTTTGAAAACTAAATCGCAGAGTCTTTAGTTTCATTTGTTCAACCATTGACTCTTTTATTATACATTTGTTGAAAGTCTATGATGTCTGTCTCTGCAGATATATAAAAGATAAAATCCATTCTTCAAACGGAGACAGAATTGTAAATTCAGAGTTATAATACAATAAAATGTGTTCCACTAGGAGTTTGTATAACTTTTTATCAGCGCATTAGTTATGGCACATATACATTTCTTTGTAATCTTGTCAATCTATGCCTGTTTTTGCTAGTCTCTTAGTTTATAAGACCCTTGAGGGCTTTAATAACTCATGTCTGACTCATCTTTGTATCCCCAGAACAACTAGCATATTGTCTTGTCTAGTAAATGCTCAAAATAAATATTTGTAGAATAAATTAAATATTTGTTGAGTAAACGAGACAAGTTTAGTAGGCCTTGAAGGAAGTGTCACGTTTGTCTCTAACACCTAGATCCTTTGACTAATGTAAGTGACTAAAGAAAAGTCAAAGGCACAACTATTTATGATAAAAAAATTTTTAAACAAAAAGTTGTCATCACCACTATCTTTAGTTCGGCCTTCCTAACCAACATTTAAGATAAATCAAGTGGTCCATCTTTAACTTTTGACAAAGAAAAATTGAGTGTTCTATCTCATTGACATTTGACCAAATAATGATGTAATGATGTTCCACTGACCTAGGCATAGTTTGTCATATCAGCTGAATCTAGCCTTTTCAAACACTGATATATAATTTTCCATAATTCAGCAAGTTTTTAGAACTCTTCTCTTTCATGCTATTCATAATTTCCAACATTATGCCCTGTAGATCTACTTGGCTTTAACACCTGGTTTTTGAGGGCGTATAATGTACTAGAACATATATAATCTCATTTAGTTCTCACAACAGCCTTATAAAATTTTCAATACCCACAAATACCTATTACAAATGCTAATAATGTAAACACCATATCCCTTTTTAAACGTTACATGTACTCTTGTGTGGGCTGCATTTTTACATAGATATTTGGAGGAAAACCAAGAGATGTGGTTCAGTTAAATAAGCAGTTAATTTAAACTCCCTTGTTCTTACAGTGTGTGCTGTGTTTTGTTTGCATATGAAGAATGGGACATCACAAAGCCTGGCAGACACAAGTGAGCACTGCATGAAGGGAGAGGGCAGGTAAACTGGAGATGGAGGAATAGGCCCTAGCACTGCACTACCAGCAATTATTTAGGGAATTTTTCTCCAAATGTATACATTCAGAAGCTATATAGAGAAATATGATCTCATGCACAAAAGCATTTGAGAAATGCCCTATATTGTATCATAATGTAAAGGTTCAAAGCAGTCCTGCAGCAAAGGAATTTTGCTCAACCAAGCTTTTTCCAAACTTTACCAAAGAAACCATATGACCCAGCCATCCCATTACTGGGGATATACCCAAAGGATTATAAATCATGCTGCTATAAAGACACATGCACACATATGTTTATTGCAGCACTATTCACAATAGCAAAGACTTGGAATCAACCCAAATGTCCATCAGTGACAGATTGGATTAAGAAAATGTGGCACATATACACCATGGAATACTATGCAGCCATAAAAAAGGATGAGTTTGCGTCCTTTGTAGGGACATGGATGCAGCAAGAATATTTGTTTTTTTAATTCAGGAACATAGAATGTCTTTTTTTGGTATCCTCTTAAATTTCTTTTATCAGAGTTTTATAGCTTTTCTTGTATAGATCTTTCAATTCTTTAGTTAGATTGATTGCTAGGTATTTTCTATTTTTTTGTAGCTATTATAAATGGGATTGATTTCTTGATTTCTTTTTCAGATTGTTTATTATTG
>NW_022164130.1:0-2318 GCF_008728515.1 Papio anubis
CTGACAAAGGGCTAATATCCAGAACCTACAAAGAACTCAAACAAATTTACAAGAAAAAAACAAACAACCCCATCAAAAAGTGGGCAAAGGATATGAACAGAATTCTGAATTCTTTCTCTGTGTTACCTTGAATTTCTTTTGAGTTTCCTTAAAACAGCTGTTTTGAATACTCTGTCTGGAAGATCATATATCTCAGTTTCTCCAGGATTGATCTCTGGTGCGTTATTTAGTTCACTTGGTGAAGTAAGGTTTTCCTGGATGGTGTTGATACTCGTAGATGTTCTTCAGTGTCTGGGCATTAAAGAATTGGGTGTTTATTGTAGTCTTCACAGTCTGGACTTATTTGTGCCTGTCCTTCTTGGGAAGGCTTTCCAGGTATTCAAAGGAACTTGGACCCTAAGCCTAACACTGTGGTTTTTGCAGACTCATAGAGCTACCACCTTGGTGGTCTTGGATAAGATTTTGAAGAGTTATCTGGATTACCAAGCAAAGACTCTTGTTCTTTTTCCTTACTTTCTCCTAAACAAATGTAGTCTCTCTCTGTCTGTACTGAGGTGCTGGAACCGGGACGTGGTGATGCAAGCACCCCTCTGGTCGCTACCACTGGGACTGCACTGGCTTAGATCTGATGCCATCTCAGCACTGGGTCTTGCCCAAGGCCTGTTGTAACCACTTACCAGGCTACCATCTGTGTTCACTCAAAGCTCAGTGTCTCTGTGATCAACCGGTGGTGAAGCTAACAAGCTTTGTGTTCTTCCCTTCAAGGCAGCAAGTTCCCCCAGACCCCAGGCAGGTTCAGAGATGCTATCTTGGAGCTGGGGATTGGAGTCAAAAACTTTAGAAATCTACCTGATGTTCCATTCTACTGTGGTTAAGCTTGCACTCAACCACAATATAAAGTCCTTCCCACTATTCTCTCCCCTTTTCACAGGCAGAGGAGCCTTTCTGTGTGGCCACCACCAGCAGCGGCCCATAGGAGGTTCTGCCAGGCCACTGCTGATGTTCACTTAAAGCCCAAGGGCTCTTTTATTAGCTTGTGGTGAATGCTGCCAGGCCTGGGACTAACTCTTCAGGGGAGTGAGCTCCTCTCTGACCCAGGGAAAGTCTAGAAATGCTGTCCAAGAGCCTAGGCCTGGACTCAGGGACCCCCAGAACCTGCTTGTCACTTTACCTCACTGTGGCTGAGCTGATACCTAAGGCAAAGTGCAAGACAAAGTCCTCTTTACTTTTCCCCCTTTCTCAAATACAAGGAGTCTTTCACCGTAGCCACGACAACTGAGAATGTCTTGGGTCACACCATAAACTGAGCACATCTCAGAGCCCAAAGCCAACGGCATACTACTTGGGTATCACTGGTGCTTATTCAGGGCCCAAGGGCTCTTCAGTCAGCAATAATGAATCCTGCCAGGACTAGGACCTTCTCATCAAGGCAGCTGGTTCCCTTTTGGATTGGGGTGTGTCTAGAAATGTTGTCAGTGAGCTAGGGCCTAGAATGAGGTCCACAACATTCTGTCCAGTGCTCTCTCCTACTGTGATTGAGCTGGTATCCAAGATAAAGTCCTCTTTATTCTTAGCTCTCCTCTGTATAAGTAGAAGGAAGGAGTCACTTTCATTGCTTCTAGCTGCACTGATGAGGGCTGGGGGAGGGGTGGCGCAAGCACTCCCTTAGCCACCCTGGCTGGTATCTTCCTAGGTAACATGTCACCTGAGTCTACTAGCTCTGAGCCTAGCCTAGCTCTAGGATTTGCCTAGGAATTGCAGTCCCTGTGGCCTAGACTGCTTTCAAGTTTACCTGGGACCCCGGAGCACTTTGACCTGTGGCGGTGAGACTTTCTAAGAAACTCAAGCTTCGACCGCTAGGATAGGTAATTCCCCTCTGGCTAGTCTGGTCCAAATGCTCCCTCCACGCACAGGTACTGGCTGAGCCCAGCACAGCTTTGCTCTCTGTGACAAGGCAGCACTGAGTTCAATGTAAAGTCCTCGAGCTGCTGTGCTCTCTCTCCCTCAAGTGCACAGGCTTTCCGTGCTGCAAGGCTGCTGCCAGGGGATGTGGGAGGGGTGGTGTTGGTGACTCAAGACTGTCTCTCCTACCCTCTTTAATGTCTCTTTTCAGTTATATGAAGTTAAAACCAGGTACTGTTTTCACCTGGTTTTTGGTTCTTGTGACAGTAATTTTCTGTGTGCAAACAGTTGTTAATATTTGACGTTCTTGGGGTGGGGGGTGGTGCAGGGAGACACATGCTATAGACTTCTATTCTTCCATCTTGCTCCTTCCTTCCTTCCTTCCTTCCTTCCTTCCTTCCTTCCTTCCTTCCTTC
>NW_022164131.1:0-80905 GCF_008728515.1 Papio anubis
CAAAAAAAAAAAAAAAAAAAAAAAAAAGAAAGAAAAGAAAAGTAAACATTCGACCAGGCATGGTGGTTCATGCCTGTAATCCCAGCACTTTGAAAGGCTGAGGCGAGGAGATAACGAGATCACGAGATCAAGAGATAGAGACCATCCTGGCCAATATGGTGAAACCCTGTCTCTACTAAAAATACAAAAATTAGCTAGGTGTGTTGGCATACACCTGTAGTCCTCGCTACTCCGGAGGCTGAGGCAGGAGAATCGCTTGAACCCGGGAGGAGGAGGTTGCAGTGAGCCGAGATCGCGCCACTGCACTCCAGCCTGGGTGACAGAGCAAGACTCCATCTCAAAAAAAAAAAAAAAAAAAAGAAAAAAAGAAAAGTAAACATTTATCTTATATTTGCTCCTATGAAGGCGATGCCTCCTTTAAGATTTTATCTTTGATCTTCTGTAGTTTCACTATGATGTGTCATATATGATTTTAAAATGTATCCTACTTGGGCTTCGTGGAACTTCTTGAATCTATGGATCAATAGGTTTCTTAAATTTGTGAAATTATCATGTATGACTTCTTCAGAGATTGGTTTGACCCCATTCTCTTTCTTTTCTGGAAATTTCACAACTACAATTATTTTGGATTTCTCTCTGAATTCTGTCTGTCCCTCACTCTGTGCTGGATATTCTTACTTTCCCTTCTCCAATCCTTTTTTTTTTTTTTGAGACAGAGTTCTGTTTGTCAGCTGAGGCTGGAGTGCAGTGGCCGATCTCAGCTCACTGCAAGCCCTCCGGTTCACTTCATTCCTCCTGCCTCAGCTTCCGAGGCTGGGACTACAGGCGCCTGTCACCTCGGCCCGCTAGTTTTTGTATTTTTTAGTAGAGATGGGGTTTCACCGTGTTAGCCAGGATGGTCTCGGGATCTCCTGACCTCGCGGATCCCACCCGCCTCGGCCTCCCAAAGTGCTGGGATTACAGGCTTGAGCCACTGCATACCGCCTCCAATCCTCTATATTCTAAGGCCTTAAGGGCAGATATTTACTTACTTACTCTATTTATTTATTTATTTAGATGCAGTCTCATTCTGTTGCCCAGGCTGGAGTGCAGTGGTGCAATCTCAACTCCACTGCAACCTCTGGCCACCTGGAGTTCAAGGTTTATTCTCCTGTCTCAGCCTCCCCCAGTAGTAGCTGAATTACAGGCACGTACACCACATCTATTATTACTTTTTGTATTTTTAGTAGAGACGGGTTTCTTTTTTTTTTTTTTTTGAGATCGAGTCTCGCTTCTGTCAGCTTCAGGCTGGAGTGCAGTGGCCGGATCTCAGCTCACTGTAAGCCCGGCCTCCCTCGGTTCACGCATTCTCCTGCCTCAGCCTCCCGGTAGCTGGGACTACAGGCCCGCCTCACTGCGCTCAAGCTTGTATTTTTTTAGTAGAGACGCTTCACCGTGTTGGGGCCAGGATGGTCTCGATTCCCTGACCTTGTGATCCTACTCGCCTCGGCCTCCCAAAGTGCTGGGATTACAGGCTGAGCCACCGAGAGACGGGTTTCACCATGTTGGTCAGGCTGGTCTTGAACTTCTGATCGCCAGGGTGATCCTCCCCACTGCCACCCAAAGTGCTGGGATTACAGGCGTGAGCCACCGTGGCTGGCCTTCCTAGACACTGTAACTTTAAAAAATATTTGTAAAAGCAATTGGTGAACATAGGTAATGTGTGTTGTATCTCCCTTCAAGGATAATTTACATTTGCTTCTGCTAGGTAGCAGTGGCAATAATATGACACTGTTATAGTCTAGAACATGACTTCATGACATTAGCATGACATCAAGATTTAAGGTAGTCTATGCAAGGCTTTCTTACTTAAGTTCATGTTTTCTTTCTAGAGAGCAGTCCTTTAGTGTTTCAAAATCTTGGGGGCCAGGCTGCCTCACGCTCTCGTAATCCCAGCACTTTGGGGTTGGAGAGGCAGGCAGAGTACCTCGAGGTCAGGAGTTCGAGACCTCAGCGAGGTCAGGAGGCGAGACCAGCCTGGCCAACATGGTGAAAACCTCATCCCTACAAAAATATACAAAAATTTAGCTGGGTGTGGTGGCTCATGCCTGTAATCCCAGCTGCTCAGGAGGCTGAGGCAGGAGACTCACTTGAAGCTGGGAGGTGAGGTTGCAGTGAGCTGGAGATTAGGCCACGACACTCCAGCCTGAGAGCTTGTGCAATTCATCTCAAAAACAAACAAACAAAATAATTTCAAAACAACAACAAAACTAAGTTTGGGATGGCAAATCAGGTTCCTTTGGCAGACTCTGGGCTCCAATTTTGTCTCCTAAATCACCCAAAAGTGGTGCTCACCCCACCTGCTGCCTTTCAGCATTAGCAAGTAACTTCTTTTACTCCAAATGGTGTCTCTCTAGATTTCAGCCTTCTCTCAATTTTTGGCCCAGCAATTTCTCATTATCTTGTTATTTTATGGTTTTGATGTTTTAAAAGTTTCAAAATGTTTGTCAAACATCTTCCCTATCTTCAGAGAGACATCTATATGATTTATCTCCCCATCACTATTTAATATGCTTATGCACTTTCATTAAGACAAGTACACAGTAATATAACTATTGCCAATAGGAAATAGCTTTATCCAGTGAAGATGTTTCAAGGTAGGAAAAGTTTAGTGCCTATTTGGGCTAGGTAGATGGTCACTGTAATCCCAGTACTTCGAGGCTGAGGCAGGAGGGAGAGCTTAAGCCCAGGAATTTGAGGCCAGCCTGGGCAACATAGCAGGACCCTGTCTCTACAAAAAAAAAAGAAGAGAAAAGAAAAAGAAAAATTAGCTGAGTGTGCTGGCATGCTACTTGGAGAGGCTGAGGGGAAAGGGATTGCTTGCCCAGGAGTTCGAGACCAGACTGGGCAACAATGTGGTGAAACCCCTATCTCTACAAAAAAAATACAAAATTAGCCAGGTGGGGTGGCAGGGGCTTCGTAGTCTGTTATTCAGGAGGCTGAGGGGGAGGATCACTCTTGGAGCCTGGGAGGTTGAGGGCCGCGTGAGCCATGATGCACCACTGCCCTCCAATCTGGGGTGACACAGTGAGACCCTGTTCCCAAAAAAATAAAACAAAAACAAAAACAAGAGAGAGTGTAGCTGTAAGTCCCTAGGTAAATCTCTTACAATCTTGAGGACTGGGTCAGAACATTTTTTTTCTTTTTTCTTTTCTTTTTTTTTTGAGATGGAGTCTACTCTGTTGCCCAGGCTGGAGTGCAATGGCGCTGATCTCAGCTCACTGCAACCTCTACTCCCAAGGTCTGCTTTATCTCTGCTTCAGCCTCCCAAATAGCTGATTACAGGCTGGTACACCACGCCTCAGATAATTTTTTGTATTTTAGTAGAGATGGGGTTTCACCATGTTGGCCAGGCTGGTCTTAAACTCCTGACCTCTAGTGATCCACCCACCTTGGCTCCAAAAGTGCAGCTGACACAGGCTTTCTGAGCCACAGCACCCAGCTTTTTTTTTTGAGACAGTTGCCAGCCCTGTTGTCCAGGCTGGAGGCAGTGACTGGATCTCACTGCAACACCTGCCTCCCCGGTTCAAGTGATTCTCCTGCCTCAGTCTCCTAATAGCTGGGATTACAAGGCCCACCACCACACCCGCCAATTTCTTACTTTTGCAGAGAATGGGTTTTTTCTCTGACCAGTTTGAGTTTTGAACTCCTGACCTCAAGTGATGGGCCAGAGATTTCTAAGGAACCTTTGCATTCTAAACTTCTCATTACTGTGAAACCACATTGCAGGTATTGCATGCATTTGAATCAGGAGGCTGGGATTTGAGCTGCAGCTCTGCCACATACCCAGCTGGGTGTGAATACGCAAGTCATTTAATCTCTTCTGCTTCTCATGGAGATTTCTATCACTTACAGAGTTGGGAAGGATTTATAAGCCACTGTATGTCAGTGTCTTATAAACCGTAAAAGAACCAACTACCGACAGGTATCTTTTTTATAACGTCTAGGCCTTTTGGAGTTTCCACCCAGAAGTAACCTAAAGGAGCCTGGATCTCAGGAATTTAAGTTGTAAAACCAGGAAACACACTATAGCACTGTGCATCATACTCACCCATGGAATTTATAGAATCGTTTTATTCTATCAGTGCTTTCACTTTGAGCAATGAATAATATGCAAAATTACAAATATACTCACTTCTACAGCTCGATCCTCCATAAGAAGATGGTCACTGTTCTCGAATCGCAATTCTTTTGAGGGGCAAAATAGTGAACACAGTATATGATAACGGCAACAAGTACTTATAAACTAGTTTTCTCATTCATTGAACAATTTCGTGTGGAGCCATCACGTCTATCGGGGAGGATAGCAAACCTGAGGTCAACACGAAAGTTTTCCTGTTTTCAAGCGAGCAGGGGCAGCCCTAGAATAAACTAAGCTGCCATCAGCAGGGCGATGATGTTTTCTCCTGAAACAGCCAATGAGACATGTGTCAAAAGCCAGGCCTTCCTATTCTTTGCACTAACAGTCCCAGAATTGCTTTGAGGTCTTTTGAATGGAACTCGGGGAACCTAGTTCGTTGGTGCACACCGGCGACAATTTTTCGATTATTCAGCAGAACTGATAAAGTATTTCCCTGAGAGGTTCAGCGCGCGCACGCGCCTTCTCGGTTTGTGTTGAGTAACGCGCGCACTGTCATTCAGTGCCTACACATCGTTGTTGCTGAAGGCTCAGGAGTTGCAAGAAAATGGCTAACGAAGCGACGAGGGAACGGCGGCGCGGCAGACGTTGCTGCGATAGGACGTGCCTGACCTCCCAGTACACACAAGGGAACGCACCGCCCAAGTGTCCGCCGCCCGCCCGACCGTACGCGCCGCTGCTGGTCCCTGAGCCAATGCGCACGCGCGGCCGTCATCCGGGTGCTGGCTGCTGCTGCAGGTTGCGCTAGGGTGGCGGACCGGGGGAGGGGCCAGCGGCTCATTGTGCGCAGCGCTGTGCGGCGCCGGCGGCCGCCGAGGCCTGGGTGGAAGTTGGCGCTGCTGCCGCCGCCCTGCAGCCCACTCGCTGCCTCGGCAGCGCGCTGCTCTTCTAAGATGGCTGCCGCTACCGGTGCGGTGGCAGCCTCGGCCGCCTCGGGTCAGGCGGAAGGTAAAAAGATCACCGATCTGCGGGTCATCGATCTGAAGTCCGAGCTGAAGCGGCGGAACTTAGACATCACCGGAGTCAAGACCGTGCTCATCTCCCGACTCAAGCAGGTGAGGCCCGGCGAGGACTGGGAAGGACCGGGGAGGAGAGCTTAGGCCGCGCCTCGGCGCCCCGCTTCCGCCGCAGCCTCCGGCCGCCCGCAGCAGCTGGGACCTGCGGGGCAGCATGGTAGGGAGGCCCGGGGCGGCTCCCGCGAGCGTGGAGGACGGGGACCCTTACGCGGTGCCCCTGCCCCCGCGCCCCGGGCCGGGCCTGCGAGGGACCGGCCACAGCAGCCTAGCGTGCCTCCGCCTCCCCGGGACGTCCCCGCCAGCCTGCGAGGGTTGCGGCCGGCCGGCGCGGCCTCCCAAGGGCGATCGTGGAGACCGGGGAGGCGCTCGGTCTCCAGCCTTTAGCCATGGTGAGCGTGTGCATTTCTTGGCCTCAGAGGGAATGGTTAGTTTGGTGACTTCTGCGAAGTTACCGTTTAATTGTGCCCAACCGTTTCTTCCCCATCTTGAGGGGGAATTGGTAGTGGGAGTTGATGGGTGGGTGACAGAGAGAGTTTTTGTTTTCCACTAGGCTTTTAGTTTTTGCATCAGCGCAATAATTACTTTTTCATTCCTGATTAGCTTTCTGGTTTGAGTGAGCGTTGGAATTGTAGTAGAGTAGCAGTAAGTTTGCATTACAGAAACTAGGAAAACTCTTTTTAGTTATTTACTTTAGTAGCTAGCAACTTTTCTGCAATATAACATATTTAGATTTTTGGCCAGTATGATGTGATATTTAATTATCTTGACATGGTAGAATTTAAAACTCCTTGCGATTTTGATACCTAATGATTTTTCTCCCCCTGAAAGTTTCTCTCACTCTTTCGTGTAGTTTAATTGCTCATTTTTGAAGTCGGTTTATGAAATAACTGGCAATTCTAATGGCTTGAGATTTGCTAAATTTTTTTTTCATTTCGTTTTTATAAAATAAGTTTAGATAGATTGTGTAGCATATTAACTTCTCTTTCTAATGTAGGCTATTGAAGAGGAAGGAGGCGATCCAGATAATATTGAATTAACTGTTTCAACTGATACTCCAAACAAGAAACCAACTAAAGGCAAAGGTTGTTACGAGTTATGAACATATTTTAAAATATATTTTGGTTATATAACTTGCCTCTGCTCTTGTGCCACTTGCCCTGTTTATATAGTGCTACTCTTTGCTATTTCCCTCTGGCACTCTGCCTTCTTGGGTCAAGGAAGAAAAGTTACTGTTGCCAGGCTTTGGGTGACTTGTAGCCCTTAAGATTCGGCTGAAGCTGATTAGAAAGTGAGAACAGTTCTTTATTGCTTCCGAAAAAAATTACAAAGTCAAGTTGTGTGATGATGCTTCATAGTGTGAAGACCTGAATAAAATACAGTTTAACACATGTCTACCTTGCCCCACAATTGGCAGAGTATTGATGGAATTCCTACCAAATCTTTCACCTTGCCTCCTTGCTGTTTTCTTTAGTATATTAAAATTCTATAACCTTTATGTTTAGTACTTTGTTTGACTTGGTGAACTTAATTTGCATTTATGCCATTATACCTCCTAATTTTTAGTGAAATTCAAAAAGACCTCACCAATCATACTAACAAGGTAGAGGGAAAAATCCATGATTAATTAGCTTTAAAAAGGTTTAAATTATAGGGATGTTAAAGATTCTTCTTTTGTAACTTTTAAGCTAGAGCAGAATATATTTATTTCCAGGATATAATGATTTAGTGACTAGCTAAAAGTGGTTTTAAATGAACATTTTGCAGTATGAATGGAACTTAGGTATTTTTTAAGGCTTCTTGGCGAGTGAAACCTTTACTTGAATAACTGCAAATTTCTCCCTCCTATAAGGACAGTGGCAGAGGGTGGACATGATATATCTGTATTCTGGTCCTTACCTACAATTTTCATGCAGAGTTTGTCATGGACAGCTGCTGCATTTTTTGTAATCTAATTTTCTTCACTGCTTTAAGTGATCCAAATGTTACTCCCAACGACTGAATGATTGCAACTAAAATAAAATGGTTTAATCTTGAAAAGAAGGGAATATTAAATTTTGATCTTAAGCACACCTGGGTATCAGAGATGAGGACGACTCACTATTTTGAGTCTTCCTAGGTTAGGAAAGTCCCCTGTTTGTGCCAAAGGAAATTGAAAAGGGCTAAGAAGCATTCCCTGGGAGAGATGAAGATGCAGTTTAGAGAAGTAAAAAAGTTATCTTAAAGGTAGCTTTTAAGATAACTCTGACTCAGTGTATCACTTTGAGAGATACATTTTCCTGTGTTTAGAGAAGCTTGTCCTGAGAAGACTGCTAACAAACCAGAGGCTATTTCAAAATGGAAAATGATAAAAATTCAGAAATAAGTATATCAGGAATTAACCATGTGTCTTGTAGTGGTTTTGATTCATATCTTTTACCTAGCATGCTGTGCTTTGTCATAGTCCCAGGTTGTTTGAGTTGACTATTATTTTAGCATTGAAAATAAACATGATTTATTCTGTTCTCATCTATTTTTAATTTCTGTGTATATCCCTTTTTCAGTTTTTTTTTCCTCAGTTTTTTTTTTTTTGGGGGGGATGGAGTTTCGCTCTTGTTGCCCAGGCTGGAGTGCAATGGCATGATCTTGGCTCACCGCAACCTCCGCCTGCCAGGTTCAAGCGATTCTCCTGCCTCGGCCTCCATAGTAGCTGGGATTACAGGCAGGTGCCACCACACCCGGCTAATTTTGTATTTTTAGTAGAGACAGGGTTTCTCCATGTTAGTTACGCTGGTCTCGAACTCCCGACCTCAGGTGATCTGCCTGCCTTGGCCTCCCAAAGTGCTGGGATTACAGGCATGAGCCACCGTGCCCAGCCCCTTTTTCAGTTTTGACTGGGAACATCATTTATCTCACCATTAGAAATAATTTCAGCAATATAAAATTTTAAGGATTTTTTCAATACATTTTATGACATACAGGTATATATCATATATATGATATACAGGTAAATATATAGGTATGAATATATAGGGGTGTGTGTGTATATATATTTTTAATAGGGTATTGCTCTGTTGCCCAGGCTAGAGTGCAGTGGTGCCATCATAGCTCTTTGTAGCCTCAAACTCTTGGGCTTAAGTGATCCCTCCCACCTTAGCCTCCCTGGTAGCTGAGACTACAGGCACGTGCCACCACAACATTTTAAATAAGTAAACATTATTTATTTTTATCAGTATGTTTGTTAATTTTTTTCTTTGTATGGGTTATATTTGAATTTTATTCCATAACTCTGATGTTAAGAGGTCCTAAGGTATTCAGTTAGAAGTTGTAACATTTGGGGGCCGGGCGCAGTGGCTCACACCTGTAATCCCAGCACTTTGAAGGCCAAGGCAGGTGGAGCACCTGCGGTCGGGAGTTCAAGAGCAGCCTGGCCAGCATGGTGAAACCTCGTCTCTACTAAAAATACAAAAAATATGTATATATGTATATATCTGGGCGTGGTGGCACGCGCCTGTAGTCCCAGCTGCTCAGGAGGCTGAGACAGGAGAATCGCTTGAACCCAGGAGGCGGAGATTACATTGAGCCGAGGTCACACCGCTGCACTCCAGCATGAGCGATAGAGCAGGAGTGCATCTCAAAAAAAAAAAAAAAAAAAGTTGTAACGTTTAATCATTTGTCTGCAGCAGGCCTCCTTGTAAGAGATGCATGACAAAAAGCTCTTGTCTCCTTGAATTCCGGCCATCATTGTTATGAAAATCCTGTGAATTACAAAGAATATAATGTAAATCTCCACCTCCAAACGTAGTTTGAATTAATTTACAATAAAGATGCTTATTGATTCAATTATTTTATTTTTATTATTTTTAGTATGAGAGATTTTGAACCCAGTTTACTTGTTAAAGAATGCTCGTGTCAAATTCCAAGCGCTACTGATCATCTTTAGAGCCAGTTTTGCTTAAATGCGTCATACCAACTCAGTTCTAGCCTTTGAGATGTTTTCTCTGCCAGTTTACACAGTGATAAGATTATTTTAGGCCAGGCGCAGTGGCTCATGCCTATAATCCCAAAAGGCCAAGGCGGGAGGATCGCTTGAGGCCAGGAGTTGAAGACCAGCCTGAGCAACATAGTGAGATCCTATCTCTATTTTAAAAAAGAATTAAGATGTTTAAGTAATAACTTTTAGAAACCAAATTTATATAGAGAAACTTATTAAAATATCAATAATGAACAGATTTTAAAACCAAGGATATATTAAATATTGTTTTAATGTGATGTCAGTTTTCCTTTTTTTTTTTTTTGAAATGGAGTTTCGCTCTTGTCGCCCAGGCTGGAGTGCAATGATGCAATCTCGGCTCACTGCAACCTCTGCCTCCTGGGTTCAAGCGATTCTCCTGCCTCAGCCTCCCGAGTAACTGGGATTACAGGCATGCGCCATCACGCCCAGCTAATTTTGTATTTTTAGTAGAGAGGGATTTCTCCATGTTGGTCAGGCTGGTCTCGAACTCCCGACCTCAGGTAATCCTCCCACCTCGGCCTCCCAAAGTGAGCCACTGTGCTTGGCTGATGTCAGTTTTTCAGTCAAGTTGCTGAATTACTACATCCAATTCTTTTGCCAGATCTTGCTTTACTTACTGGTATCTACCTTGAAATAATTGCATCTTGGTTATGCCACTTTTCCTTCAATGAGCCTGTTTTATCTTTTGTAAAACTGGAAATTTTACTGGTTCACCTATAAGGCTCTTTTAGTTCTGAAATTTAATAATTATATAGCCAAAAATGAGAAGAAAATTCTTTCTGTTTAACTAAAATGATGTTTAAGGAAGCAACAAGTAAGCTCATAGGAAATCAGTATAGTTTTTCTTCAGCACAAATTATTAGAAAACGAAAAGTGCCAAGAAGGGGATTACTTAGAGGTAATTATGTGGACATCAGCAAGACATAATGTATAATAGCTTGTCAGGAAAAGAAATCATTCTTATGACAATATTAAGGTAGTGATTAAAAGTTAAATGACAAGAGAGAAGCTTCCTGGGTATGGAAAAAATACTTTGGTGAAACATTAAGCTTATCTCCTATAAAATAACTATAGGGTAACTTTTAAAAAGGTATGTTAAAATGATTGTATTTAGAGAGGTTAGAGGGAAAGGAACCTACATTTTTAAGTTTCTCCTAGAATACTTTTTAAATGCAGCTATTACAAGCACAAACAATGTTGATAATGTTATAGTGGGCTCTGACATTTATAACAACATATTTATAAAATTCCTTTAGATGTAGTTAATAGAGTGGACGTTTGTATCTTAGAATAGCTTTATTGAGTCTTTTCACACTCTGTTATGAACTTTTAAATAGGTAACTTAGAAGAAAGCTTCACCCATTGAAGTTTACGGTTACATTAATTGGGTGTGTGTTTAAAAAGTAGCTAAACAGGTAGAGCTAACTTCTCATTAGGTTGTTTTAGAGATTATAGATTTAAAGACTTTTGGTTTACCTGACACTGGCATATCCTTTTCTTTTAGATTTTCAACCTCTAAAGTCACCAATTAACTTCAGCAAAAGTGATGTGGTTAATCAGTACAGGATTTAGAACGTGTGTACTGCAGTACTTACCGACGTGAAAACTTAATTGCAATACCTGGCGACTTCAAAAAGACTAAAAATGCTGTGTAAAAGCTGATTTTTCTCCTATAGAAACAAGTATATTTTGAGGTTATAGGTTTGGCCAAACATCTAATGTCTGATTTTTTGTGGAAAATACCACAGACTACGTATTTATAATTACATGTTTACTCTGTAAAGCTTTCTAAAACTTATGTCAATTAAATGTAGTAATCAGCCATATAAAGCACATTTCATATAACATAGTAACATAGTGTACTGTAATTAGCTTTTTTTTCCCTCCAGCTGTAGTATGTTCAGATGTTAAGGGACACTTTAATCAGAACTGTGGCATTGAGGAGGACTTTGGGCATATAATTGTTATAGATATTTCTTAGGCACCCGAAGGCTGAAAGCTCTGTGAAAGCTGGGACGTAGTTTTTCATTCACCTCTGTCTGTAATGCCTAGTGTAGAGCATGGCACATAATAACTGCTCAAAAAATATTTGTTGAATGAATACTGAGGGCCTTTTTGGGGCTTTCTTAACTGCTTTTAGAAATATCTCTTTTGGGCTGGGTGCCGTGGCTTACGCCTGTAATCCCAGCACTTTGGGAGGCTGAGGTGGGCGGATCACCTGATGTCAGGAGTTTGAGACCAGACTGGCTAACATGGTGAAACCCTGTTTTTACTAAAAATACAAAAAATTAGCTGGGCATGTGGCTGTGATCCCAGCTACTCCGGGAGGCCAAGGCAGGAGAATCTCTTGAACCCAGGAGCAGAAGTTGCAGTGAGCTAAGATCGCGCCATTGCACTCCAGCTTGGGCAACAAGAGCAAAACTCGGTCTCAAAAAAAAAAAAAAAAAAGAAATATCTCTTTTGGTGCCTATTTTAATTGCATATTTCTTTGTAAGAAGCAGGTACATCAGGGATTAATAGTTTTTATCTTTTTTTTTTTTAAGGTGCCTCTGAGGAGCACTAATGGCTTCTCCTTACACATTGATATGTAAAGTATACTTACTTTTAGAACACATAAATCATTACATTGTCCTTTTATTCTTTACCACATTGATGCTGTGCTGAAAAGCCTCTGAACCTTTGCTGGAATATTGTCCAACCTCAGAGATTGTATATGTCATTTTCATTTCACAAAATTAGCCCTTTTTTCAGAGCCATTAAAACCTACATTTGGCCAGGCGCGGTGGCTCACATCTGTAATCCCAGCACTTTGGGAGGCCCAGGTGGGCGGACCACGAGGTCAGGAGTTTGAGATCAGCCTGGCCAACATGGTGAAACCCCCTCTCTAGTAAAAATACAAAAATTAGCCGGGTGTGGTGGCATGTGCCTGTAATCCCAGCTACTTGGGAGGCTGAGGCAGGAGAATCACTTGAACCTGGGAGGAGGAGGTTGCAGTGAGCCAAAAATGGTGCCACTGCACTCCAGCCTGGGTGATGGAGCAAGACCCTGTCTCAAAAAAAAAAAAAAAATATATAGGTAATCCAGAAAAGTAGAAAGTGAAGATTACCCATAATCCCACCACCCTGAATTTATCATATGTAACATTTTACATATGATATACATACATAATATTTATAATCAAGTACGTGTTTACTCTGTAAAGCTTTCTAAAAATTGTTTCAATCTAATGCAGTAATCAGCCACATAAAGTACATTTCATATTACCACACGTTGATCTAAGTTGTGTAGGTATGTGTGCAAGTACTTACAGGAGGTTTATGTTTAAGGGTTCCCCCCCCCTTTTTAACAACTAAAATAGATTCACACCATACATGGTGTTTTGTTGAAGGTAGATAGAATTTAAATATTTCTGTAGTCTGGAGAATCAAAACACAATAACCTTCCGTCTGTATTCTTCTTAACAGCTTCTATAGATAGATTCACTTATCTTTGTGGCTCATGATCTGCACCTGCATTAGTGATTTGAGTTTTAAAAAATACAGAAAGCAGGCTTTCACTCCCCATAGAGTTGGTTTGGGTTGTTATGTTGGGGGCCCAGGCATCAGTATGTATTTTCTAAAAGCTCCCCAGGTGATTCTTACGTACACCTGGAGTTAAGAACTACTGACTAATCTAAACTAAAGCTTGAAAATTAGCATCATTTTTATTCATCTCTCTGCTACTCAGTTTCTAGATTGTTTTATATACTTTTCAGTTTTCGAAAAACTTCTGCATTGCTTTATTTGATTCTCACAACGGTGCTGAGAGTTAGGCAGGACTATTTTCTTTTTACTGGTAGAGTAGAAAGGTAACTCATTAAGAACCCAGTTAAATTACCTTTGACAGTCTTATGTTTGTAGGCACAACTGCCTGAAGGAGTGTGCCAGAAATGTTTATTCTGTTCATCTTTAGATAATAAATGTAAGAGATTTGAAAAATACACCTTTGGCATATTCAAGGTTTATTACAATGAATGTGAATTATCTTTGTAGTAATTTTTCAAAGTGACCTATTGGGCCAGGTGGGATGGCTCACGCTTGTAATCCCAGCACTTTGGGAGGCCGAGGCGGGTGGATCACTTGAGGTCAGGAGTTCGAGACCAGCATGGCCAACATGGTGAAACCCCATCTCTACTAAAAATACAAAAACTAGCTGGGCGTGGTGTTGGGCTACCTACTCAGGAGGCTGAGGCAGGAGAGTCACTTGAACCCAGGATGCAGAGGTTGCAGTGAGCTGAGATGGCACCACTGCACTCCAGCCTGGGCAATAGAGTAAGACCCTGCCACGAAAACAAAAACGAAAAACCCAAAGTGACGTATTGTATGACTGTTGTGTTTAAGACAATGTACAAGGCCTTTCAGAAAAATGATTTTATTGGTAAAATGTCAGTTTAATAGAAGAGAAGCTAAAACACTTGCAGACAATTCAAGGCATGGCCTGTGATTGTTTTAAGATACTCCATGCAACTGAGGAGAGGTTGTTGTTGGAAACATTTCAGTTTGGCATATCTTCTTAATCTTCCCCTCCCTTCCAGCAGAAATTTTATAACTAAGCTTTTTTTTTTTTTTTTTTTTTTTTTTTTTTTTTTTTTTTTTTTTTTGTGGATGTTTAAGGGGAAAAGTTACTCAGCCATAAAGTATTTTGGCAAAATGATTTTAAAATTTCCTTGGGCTGGGCGCAGTGGCTCACGCCTGTAATCCCAGCACTTTGGGAGGCCAAGGCAGGAAGATTGCTTGGACCCAGGAGGTTGAGGCTGCAGTGAACCATGACTGCCACTGCACTCCAGCCTGGGCGATAGAGCGAGACCTTGTCTCAAAGAAAAAAAACTCATTGTTAAGTGGGATTTGTTTTTGTTTGGGAGGTACTTAAAAAGGAAAATTGCAAACCTTTATAAGGACCAGTTTGCCTTTGGAGGAAAAAGAAAATTGCAAACCCTTATAAAAACCAATTTGCCTTTGGAGGAGAAAGCCAATTTATGATCCAAAATTCTTTGTTCAGAATTCTCAAATACAAAAAGTTCTGAAAACTGAAAGTTTTTTCTTAAGTTTGGTGGCAAAGTTATTTGTAGTCTTAATGTATCCCATTTGATGTGAATCTGCATACATTTCCTTGCACAAAATGTTTCTGTGAATGTGAAATACTGTTCCAGAAGCCACTGGGAGGTTTAACTTAATAAATAGTATATGCAACATTTTACTCTTCTAAAATCTGAAAATTGTGAATTCTGGAACATATCTCAGAGGGTTTCATTGAGAATTTTTGGACCTATACAAATTTATGCTGCATAAATGTTTATAGTCTTGTGTTTCTCTTGTATATACATTTTTACTTTGCCATTTTACTTTAGACCCTAAAATCATGCAAATAATATTTTAGGTTGTTTTTTTTTTTTTTTTTTTTTTGTAATTTCAAAATAGCCATGTTACTACTGTGATAGTTTAGGATGTGATAGGTTAATTTTGCTTATTTTGTTATTCAGATTATGTTTACTGCCCAATTTATTTTGTAGTTTTTTCCTCAAAGCATAAAAGTTTGGCTTCAGGCTGAGCGTGGTGGCTCACACGCCTCTAATCCCAGCACCTTGGGAGGCCGAGGCTGGTGGATCACTTGAGACCAGGAGTTCGAGACCAGCCTGGCCAATGTGATGAAACCCTGTCTGTATTAAAAATACAAAAATTAGCTGGGTGTGGTGGGATGAGGCTGTAATCCCAGCTACTCAGGAGGCTGAGTCAGGAGAATTGCTTGAACTCGGAAGGCAGAGGTTGCAGTGAGCCAAGATCACGCCACTGCACTGCACTCCAGCCTGGGCAAGAAGAGCGAGACAGTGTATCCAAAAAAAAAAAAGTTTGGCTTCAATCTGTCTTATACTTTCAGTTAGTTCCTTCATCCTGGTCATGCCACTTTCACAGTTTTGTGGCAGTTGCTAGATTCCCTGTAGGACAAAAGAGGTGAAACTGTTTAGTTGATTTGCTGCAGGAGCTTTGATAGCAAAGGTTTAAATGGGACAGATATAAATGGTTACTTGACTGTACAAAAATGTGCTGAAGATAGTGCTGCTTGTTGGAATTTAAGGACGATTTGGTCTTTAAAATTCTTTCTCATGTTTGATATTACAAAAGTTAGGGACCTGCAGATGTAGTGACAGGATGTACTGACAGGATGGGGTTATACACGAAGTTAGTTGAACTGCCATGTCATCCCTTTCTCCCAGCTGGGCCAAATAGAAATCTAGACCTTGTTTTCTTATTTTTAACTTTTAGAGATTATCTATTTCTTTATTTTTGAGGAGTCTCGCTCTGTCACCCAGATTGAAATGGAGTGGTGGCGCAATCTTGGTTCACTGCATTCTTGACCTCCTGGGCTTAAGGGATCCTCCCACATCAGCCCACCTAGTAGCTGGGATGGCAGGTGCACACCACCACACCTGGCCAGTTTGTGTGTTTTTTGTAGATATGGGACTCCACCGTGTTGTCCATGCTAGTCTCGAACTTCTGACCTCAGGTAATGATGCCTTTACCTGATGGAGGCCAATGCCTTGGCCTCCCAAAGGGTTTGAGATTACAATTTCGAGCCACCATGCCCGACCTGTTTTCCATTAGTGTCCAGCATAGGATTTACTCCATTATCAGTCAGAAAATATATAATGCGGCTGGGTGCAGTGGCTCACCCCTGTAATCCCAGCACTTTGGGAGGCTGAGGCGGGTGGCTAACCTGAGGTCAGGAGTTCGAGACCAGCCTGGCCAACTTGGTGAAACCCCGTCTCTACTAAGAATACAAAAATTAGCTGGACGTGGTGGCGGCATGTGCCTGTAATCCCAGCTACTTGGGAGGCTGAAGTGGGAGAATCGCTTGAACCCAGGAGATGGAGGTGGCAGTGAGTTAGGATCACACCACTGCACTCCAGCCTGGATTACAGAGTCAGACTCCATCTCAGAAAAAAAGAAAAAAGAAAAGATATAATGCTTGAATATTGGCTGGTTTTATATTATATATTTTTGTATTTATTTTATATATGTATATATTTATATATAATATGTATAATATGTTATATGTATATAATAATTAATGTAATATATAATATATTGTACATATATATTACATACACATTATATTATACATATTCTATATTATATACATATATATAGTGTTGTACTAGGTTCTGAGCTGGCTGATAAACGTTATAGCCTTTTCTTTTTTTTTTTTTTTGAGGCAGAGTGGCATGATCTCGGCTCACTGCAACCTCCACCTCCCGGGTTCAAACAATTCTAGCTTTTGGGAGGCCTCAGCCTCCCAAATAGCTGGGATTACAACCATGAGCCACCGCACCTGGCTACTTTTTTGTGTTTTTAGTAGCGATAGGGTTTCACTATGTTGGCCAGGCTAGTCTCAAACTCCTGACCTCAAGTGATCCCCCCGCCTCGGCCTTCCAAAGTGCTGGGATTACAGGCGTGAGCCACCTCGCCTGGCAACATTATAGCTTTTTAAAATGAGTTATATTTTAAACTCATTTTAAAATACGGAGGGGGAAGTGTTTTTTTACAAAATAAGAAATTACAATATAGTCGACTGGTGTCAGGAGTTCGAGACCAGCCTGGTCAACATGCTGAAACCCTGTCTTTACTAAAAATACAAAAATTAGCTGGGTGTGGTGGCATGCACCTGTAATCCCAGCTCCTTGTGAGGCTGAGGCATGAGAATTGCTTGAACCTGGGAGGCGGAGGTTGCAGTGAGTGGAGATCATGCCATTGCACTTCAGCCTGCATGACAGAGTGAGAGCCTGTCTCAAAAAAAAAAAAAAAAGGAAAGAAGTTACAATATAGTTTCTAATTTACTATGTGTAAAACAAGCCAAAAGTTACAAATTATGAAAGCAGTGCAAAGCTAATGTAAGATTTCAGTTTTCTTGAATATTATGTATCTATCAGGTTGTTACTGCAGTTTCATCACTGTTTGACAATGTTGTCCTAATGGCTTTTAAGATTACAAGCTGAAACATTAAATGTCCAGTGTGATTGTACTTTAACTGCTGTTGGAAATAGTATGGGACAGCAAAGTTAGACCATTTTTACATACCCCAGCGCTGCCTCTTGTTGCCCATGCGTCATAGTCATCGGGCGAGTCTCACATTTTAAAATTTTATACATGTGGATTTTGGAGCTTCTGTTTACACTAACAGAGATAATATTTTAAACAACTGGCATATTGTAGCTCCTCAAAGATCTAATGGTTTTGAGGAATGGAAATTGGGCTGCGTTTAAATTGAAGCACTGCCACTTACTAGCTTTGTAATCTAATTTTTCAGAGTTAGTTTCTCTTTTGTAAAAGGGGCATAATTGTTTCAGAGTAGTTGTGAGGATAAAATTTTAAAATACAAGTACATAAATGCATGTGAAGTATTTATCCTAGTACCTGGACCATAGATGCCACTTCAGTAGTAATGACTGCTGTTTTTGTTGCTGAAGTGTAATTTGATTTTCCTGTTATTACTAAAAGAAGTGAAATTCGATACAGAGTGTGCATAGTATGTAATTTGTCATTATGCTGAGGACTGCCATTTCAAATATAATACTTTTATTTAAAAAATTTTTTATTTTGTATTTTTTTGAGATGGAGTCTTGCTCTGTCACCCAGGCTGGAGTGCACTGGTGCAGTCTCGGCTCACTGCAACCTCTGCCTCCTGGGTGCAAATGATTCTCCTGCCTCAGCCTCCCAAGTAGCTGGGATTACAGTTGCCCATCACCCCGCCTGGCTAATTTTTGTGTTTTTAGTAGAGAACGGGTTTCACCATGTTGGCCAGGCTGGTCTCGAGCTCCTGACCTCACGTGATCTGCCCACCTCTGCCTCCCAAAGTGTTGGGATTACAGGCGTGAGCCACGATGCCCAGCCAGAACATTCAGAACATTTTAATTTATTTATTTATTTATTTATTTTGACACAGAGTCTTGTTCTGTTGCCCAGGCTGGAGTGCTGTGTTGCAATCTTGGCTCACTGCAGCCTCCACCTCCCGGGTTCAGGTGATTCTCCTGCCTCAGCCTCCCGATTAGCTGGGATTACAGGCATGTGCCACCATGTCCGGCTAATTTTATATTTTTAGTAGAGATGGGGTTTCACTGTGTTGGCCAGGCTGGTCTCAAACTCCTTACCTCAGGTGATCCACCTACCTCAGCCTCCCAAAGTGCTAAGATTACAGGCATGAGCCGCTGTGCCCGGCCTTATTTATTTATTTTACTTTTAAGACAGTGTCACTCTGTCTCTAAGGCATGAGTGCAGTAGGGCGATCTCAGCTTACTGCAACCTCCACCTCCCCGGTTCAAGTGATTGAACCCAGTGCCTCAGCCTCCCAAGTAACTGGGATTACAGGCATGCACCACCATGCCCAGCTACTTTTTTGTATTTTGTAGTAGAGATGGGGTTTTGCTAGTTGGTCAGGCTGCTCTCGAACTCCAGGCTTCGAGTGATCTGCCCTCCCCACCCTCCCAAAGTGTTGGGTATACGGGCATGAGCTACTGCATCTGGCCTCAAAGATAATTAAATTGAATTAATTCACCACTCCTTATTAGAATAATGTGTTCTATACAGGTCATAATAAAATATAGTGGCAGGAATTCAAGATCAGTCGTGAGAAATCCTGGCTTCAGTTCTGACAGCACCATTTTCAAGTTTTAGGCAAGGTATTTAACCTCTCAGGCTCATTTTCTCTTTTGTAAAATTGTGATAATGGACCCATGTACCATCATAGGGTGCCTGGACAAATCAACTGAAATTTTTTTTAAGTGCTTTGCAAATTGTAAGGCAGTTTGTGATTATAAGGAATAAATAGCATTTGTAAATGATCTAAAGGAGTTCCCCCGAAAGTTCTCCTCTATAGGCTGTTTGGTGGTGAGTGGGTATGGGAGAGGATTTGATGTTTTGGTTTATTTTGCTTCTGAGACAGGGTCTTGCTCTTTTGCCCAGGCTGGAGTGCAGTGGTTGGTATAATTACAGCTCACTGCAGCCTTGCCCTCCTGGGTTCAAGCAATCCTGCCACCTCCTGGGTTCAAGCAGTCCTCCCACCTCAGCCTCCTGAATAGCTGGGACTACCGGCATACACCACTACACCCAGCTGTGTCTAAAAAAAAAATTTTTTTTTTTTTTGAAGAGATAGGGATCTCACTGTGTTGCCTGGGCTGGTCTCAACTCATGGACTCAAGCGCTTCTCCCACCTCAGCCTCCCAAAGTGCTGGGATTACAGACATAAGCCACTGCTTCCAGCAGGATTTGATATTTTAAAAGAGCTTTTTTTTCTCCTAAAAAGTAGCCTCTTTAAGGTTTTTGTATTATGGAACTTTCTCTAAATGTAATAGAAGAATTTAATTAGCTGGGTGTGGTGGCTCACGCCTGTTATCCCAGCACTTTGGGAGGCCAAGGTGGGTGGATCACCTAAGGTCAGGAGATCGAGACTATCTTGGCTAACACGGTGAAACCCCATCTCTACTAAAAATATAAAACATTAGCTGGGCATGGTAGCATGTGCCTGTAGTCCCAGCTACTTGGGAGGCTGAGGCAGGAGAATCGCTTGAACTCAGGAGGCAGAGGTTGCAGTGAGCTGAGATCGTGCCACTGCACTCCAGCCTGGGCAACAGAGCAAGACCCTGTCTCAAAAAAAAAAAAAAAAATTAGTAGTTTTCTTTTTCAGGAAAAGAACATCTTTAATTTTTTGTCTTTCTTAAATAGATTAATACTTTCAGATGAACAGACTTTTCTTAGTGATTGCCCTTTTAGTAACTTCTAATTTTAGACTTTAGGGCAACGTAATCAGATAGACTTGTTTTCATGTGAAATTCTCATGTACAAATTAAGTTTAGTGATAAAGAGAATGATGACAGTAATTATAAATTTATATGCAAAGCATTAATCTACAAAGGTAACAGTAAACCAGAAAGTTAAACCAAAAAGTTGTTTGCCCCAAAATGCAAACATCAACATTGTAAATAGGAAGTTAGCACAACACCAAGCGCCACACCTCATTTCTTATTTGGTTCTCACAAGCCTTCAGCTGCCAATTGAGTAAAAGAAAAATCCCCACTCCTAATCTTGTTTTTTGCATACTTGGAAGGACTAGCATAGCATTTTCCCTTTTACCACTCATTCGTGGAAATGACTTACAGTTGGGAGTAGATGACAGATAGGCGCTACCGAGGAGACTAGGGAAATGCAGATATACTAACTTTTAAAATATTTATCCCAACAGCTAAACCTCTACCCTGATTACTGAAGCTTAAACTAGGTAGTAGCACTCTCTGTGCCGGTTATAGGCAAAGGGAAAAAAGTTCATTCATTGGCCCTAGGAAAGAACATCCATTCATGTTTCAAAAGAAATGGGGAAAAAAAAAATTTTAACAGTAAAGTTCCAGAAGATGTGTTTTTTAATGACATTTCTAGTACACCAAGGATTTTTAACTAGGATTTTGTGGACTAGCCTGAAAACATAATAAACTTTTAGCATTGCCTCTGTGGAAAACTTTTTTTTTTTTAAATGTGGAAAGCGTTTTTAAAGTTCCAACTACTAGCTGGGCGCAATGGCTTAATGCCTGTAAATCCTAGCACTTTGGGAGGCCGAGGCGGGCAGATCACTTGAGGTCAGGAGTTCGAAACCAGCCTGGCCAATGTGGTGAAACTCCATCTGTCTCTACTAAAAATACAAAAATTAGCCAGGCATGGTGCCTTGTGCCTGTAATTCCAGCTACTTGGGAGGCTGAGGTAGGAGAATCTCTTGAACCCGGGAGGGGGAGGTTACAGTGAGCCAAGATTGTGCCATTGCACTCCAGCCTAGGCAACAGAGTGAGACTCTGTCTCAAGAATAAATAATTATTCTTAAAAAAAAAAAATTCTAACTACCAGTTTGCAAAGTTTTGAAGATGGGCAAAGAAGGTCTGTAGTTTGTCTGAAAGCTATTAACAGTTTTCACTTTGCCTTAATTTCTGCATGCCTTAAATCAGTTATTATGTTAAGTGGCCAGCACTCTTTATATTTAGGCTTTTGGATAAATAAATAATTAGCATAAAAGTAGTCACTGTATTTAAGGAATTTCTTCTCTATGAAGAGGCAAGGTATACTAGAGACAGAGTACAAGGCAATATGTCATCAATCACCTGATGGATTGTAAGATGAAGATTAAAGTGTGAGAATTTTTGTTTCAGAGAATGCTTGTTGAAGAGAAGAACATAGGAAAGGCTTTGTGGGAGGTACAGATCTTGTACTTAGCTATCAGGTGTCTGTGTATATATAGTCAGTAGAATGCCATTGAAAGGTATCACAACTTCTCAGATAATTGAGGATAGAAAATTCAACTGGTGTAAAGAAAAATGCATCATACATGTCAAATCAGTGAAGCTGATGGGTTCATGTGTAGGATTATGTGCACAGTGTATTTCAAACAGCATGACATAGGAAAGCTTTTTTTGTTTGGGACGGCTCTGACCAGGTGGTTTATAAGCAGTTGGCATTAGCTTTGTTAGATAGTTTGGGAGTGGAGAGTGCTATTGCAGGGTAGACTCTGAATATTTTTTGTTCTTAAAGTAATAAAATATCAGTTGTTAGCCCATTTTCCTTCTTTCACAGGTAAAAAACATGAAGCAGACGAGTTGAGTGGAGATGCTTCTGTGGAAGATGATGCTTTTATCAAGGTAAAGTGTTCATTACTCAGGTTAAGATGTTTAAGCCTAGTATTTTGCATCATGAATTTTGTGCATTGCATTGAAGAATGGTCACTGAAGTATGTAGGTTAAAGATAAAGACCTATATACTGACAATGTATAATATTGTCAATCTCATTAACTCTCATAATTGAGAAATAGAGTAAATAACTTTAATTAAATGAGATACAAAAGCTAAAAATAATAATCTCTCCAGGCCTTTAGGTAGAAAGCTGGCCAGGGAAATAGCTACAAGATAATAGATATGTATGTTAGTTCCTGGACAAGATATCACAGGGAAGGATATTGATAATTTATTTTTTATCTGCCATTGCATTTAGCTTTTATATATAATTTACAGAACTTAGAGTAATGTAGACCTCAAAATACACCGAGAAAATTGCTGAGGTGTTACTACTTGATAAAGATCAAATTAAGGGCCAGGCGCCGTGGCTCACGCCTATAATCCCAGCACTTTGGGAGGTCTAGGCGGGTGGATCACTTGAGGTCAGGAGTTCAAGACCAGCCTGGCCAACATAGTAAAACCCCATCTCTACTAAAAATACAAAAATTAGCCAGGTGTGTTGGCGTGTGCCTGTAATCCCAACTACTTGAGAGGCTGAGGCAGGAGAATTGCTTGAACCCAGGAGGTGGAGGGTGCAGTGAGCCAAGATGGTGCCAATGCACTCCAGCCTGGGCAACAGAGCAAGACTCCATCTCAAAAAAAAAAAAAAAAGAAAGAGAGAAAGAGAGAGAGATCAAATTAAGAAATTTGTTTTGCCATTTAAAGATGAATAAGCGAGGCCTTTTGGGGCCAAAAATGAGTGTGTTTCAAAACTGGCTGGCCAGAAAAATTATGGATGTAATTTTAATTGGGGTTGTGGCAGTTCTAAATACTACAGCTATAGAACAAGCTGTTTATAATTGTAGTTAGGGTTTAAATTTTTTTTTTAATTATTATTTTAATGAAAAGTGATCTGCTTATTTGTTCTTAAGTATTGTGGTATTTGCAGGAATTATTTCATGAGTATAGTTTCTCTTGAATTATGTACATTTGTGCCCCCATATATTCTGTTTCCTGGGTAAAACTAGTCCATATTGTCATCATGTCTCTTGATGTTTGTGTGTTTTACCATAGAGTCAGCTCATGTTCATTTACACACCCATCTCTCCTGCCTCCTAGCTCTCTTCACTCTCCACACTGCACATACACACACACACACACACACACACACACACACACACAGCCCTACCCCCAGAAGGTATTTTGTTGAGGAGTTAACCCTGAAAGCAGATAATTTTAGGAACTATTTGCCCAGGGATCCATGAAAATTGATGATTGCATGTCTGTAATCAGCTTGTGTTTGAGCCTTTAAGTTTTGGTATTCTGTTACCCTTATTATATATCTTCCATCAGGTTTGTTCCTTTCTTCCTATTTTTCTCCAGTTGTCTTCACCAGTAAGTGTATGATTAAGCAAACATTATCCATAAGCTGTAAAAACATTGTGACTCAGTAAAAAATCTTCTACTTTTCAAATTTGTTTCTTTCAGCTCTTCAGTTCATAAAAATGTTACAGTCATTTGAAATGTCCTAAGGAGATACATACGTCTATTCAGAAGAATAATAGTACTGTTTCTTATATGTGCTACAAAGGATGCCTTTGTGTTATTGTTAAATAAACCTGGTCATAACGTCTAGAATAACAAGGGAACTTTTTGTTTGTTCGTTTTTGTTTTTTTGAGATGGAGTCTCGCCCTGTTGCCCAGGCTGGAGTGCAGTGGTGCAATCTCAGCTCACTGCAACCTCCACCTCCCTGGTTCAAGAGAGTCTCCTGCCTCAGCCTCCTGAGTAGCTGGGATTACAGGCGTACGCCACCAGGCCCGGCTAATTTTTGTATTTTTAGTAGAGACGGGATTTCACCATGTTGGCCAGGCTGGCCTCGAACTCCTGACCTCATGATCCACCCGCCCGTCTTGGCCTCCTAAAGTGCTGGGATTACAGGCATGAGCCACCACGCCCAGCCCTAGGAGCTTTTTTAAAAATTCTGTTTAAAGATATCTTCAGTTTATTTTTGGAAGTATTAACATGTGATATATTTGATAGAAATTAAGTGAATGTATTTTTCTCATCTCCCACAGTTGATAATTTTGGAATTTATACAGTAATGGTTGGTAAATATCACCTATTGCCTAAATACCAGAATTGTATAGAAATTGCTTCTGTGAATAGGTGAGGAGATTGGTCAAAGTTGGCACCTCAGAATAGGTGAAGTTTCCTTGGTAACTTTCCTTGATCTTTCTTGCGCCTATGCTTCTGCCATAATACAGCCATGTACTCCATTTTCAACCCCTCACATTCCCCAACTCATACTGTAGTACGTTTGGTCAAACAAGAGATCCCCTGCTCTGCAAGCACTCCACATTCCAAAACAATCATATTCTTTTCTATGCCCACCTCTCGATAGAAATTTCAGTTTCCTCACCGCAATTTAGCTGTGAATGATTAGTAGTCATGCCTCTGCCTCTTTTACCTTTTAACCCAGAAGCCTTTTCTTAAATCCGCTGGATTTACCATAAGAACAGGAAAAAAGGAAGGAACCTTTATTGCTTTTACCCCTTTCTCTGCACTTAATCAGAAGAAATTGAGCAGATTGCTGATTTCATTTTCACTGAAGTACCATATATCCATAAACTTTGAAGGACAAACAGACCCAATCCCAACCTGTGTTACCCTTCCTAATTGACATTTGGCACAGTGGTAGATTTCAAAACAAATACATTTCAATTAGTTATTTGCATATTTTTCAAGAACAAGCATTGATGCAGCAGTTGGGTGTTCTTTATTATTAGAAGTAAACTTTGTTTTAATGTATAAGACTTCCAAAGTCTTTGAAGTTAAATCAACGTATGGCACATGGAGAAATCAAGCCATATTTTTTGGACAGCTCCTAGAAGGTGGCTTGGTAAATATTAAATAACTGGAATTTAGAGCATCTCTAGTAGCAGTTCAATTAGTGTGCATTTTAGTGTGAGAAATTTGAGAACTCAGATTCGTGTTTGATGATAGTGGTATTAGACCTATCTTTAAAGACACAGTTAATATATAAGGTAAAATGATTGAACTTTGGGAATATTAAAATATGATCAAATTTGACACATTTAAAGGTGTAAATTACCAAAAACATTTGGTGGATAGCCCACGCTACTTTGCCTCTAGTTGTACCAAATTTTCTTACCATTAAAAGGACTGTGAATTGGAGAATCAAGAGGCACATGAGCAAGATGGAAATGATGAACTAAAGGACTCTGAAGAATTTGGTGAAAATGAAGAAGAAAATGTGCATTCCAAGGAGTTACTCTCTGCAGAAGAAAACAAGAGAGCTCATGAATTAATAGAGGCAGAAGGAATAGAAGATATAGAAAAAGAGGACATCGAAAGTCAGGTCTTTAGCCAGTTTTTTTTAAAACATGACACAGATAAATTAAGTTTTAAATAATAAAAAGTACTTTTTTCTAGTTCAATTTGGAAGTCTCAGAATTTTTAAAAGATGTGCTACTAAAGCTACTTATAAGTCATCTAAAATCCTACCACCTTAGGCAACCTTTTAAATTTTTGCTTATTTCTTATAATATATATTTTTACATAGTTGTTACAGAGTTAAGTTGATATTCTGTATTTTCATATAACATATAATTTCATAATTTTCCCATAATTTATTAGACTGCTTTCTACAATTCTAATATACTCCTTTAATTTTGGACATTTTAAGTTTTAAGGCTTTTTCCCTACTCCACGATGAATGAATGTACCAATTTCATTCTGGCATTGCCAGCATTACTTGGTGGTAGGGTTTTTTCCCCTTTCTGCTACCTTAGCAAGTATAAAAGGTTACTTTAATTTACATTTCTTTGGTTATATCAAGGGTGGGGAATTACTTATGAAAGTTTAATTTTAAAGTAGATAATATTTCCAAATATTTTCTTTGAAATAGACCATTTGTCCTGCTTTGAAGTATGTTAGTACATTTTAAGAAAGTCAGTGGGTTAAGGAGTCAGTGCTGTTAGTATTCATGCTTAAAACACTTCACTTCTACCTACCTAATAAATGAGGGGCTCAAGAGAAATGTTTCTAATTCTCTAGCGACATGGCTAACTTTTTTTTGGCATAAAATATAGTCTGAATATTAAGCATTGATTTAGTACCCATGGTATCATAGACATTATACAGAAAACAAGGCAAATGATAATCAGGTATAAGCATAAAAGCATTCTCATGTTACCCAGATATTTTGTAAAGCAAAGCTATTGTATACCCTTTTACATAGGAAATTGAAGCTCAAGAAGGTGAAGATGATACCTTTCTAACAGCCCAAGTAAGTTTACATTTAGTCCTATGAATTTGATATTGTGGGTGGAAGGGCTTGGAAAAGGAATCTTATTTTGACTTCATAATTCTTTAATTCATGTAACTGTCTTAAATTTAATACTGAGTTATTTACGTGACATACACAAAGTACTTAAAACTATTGGCAAGGCCGAGGTGGGTGGATCACGAGGTCAGGAGATCGAGACCATCCTGGCTAACACAGTGAAACCCTGTCTCTACTAAAAATACAAAAAATTAGCTGGGCGTGATGGTGGGCACCTGTAGTCCCAGCTACTCAGGTGGCTGAAGCAGGAGAATGGCGTGAACCCGGGAGGCGGAGCTTGCAGTGAGCCGAGATCGCACCACTGCACTCCAGCCTGGGCAACAGAGTGAGACTCTGTCTCAAAAAAAAACAAAAACAAACAAACAAAAAGATCGGCAGCTGAAATTTCTGTTGCCAGAAAGATAATTGGAGTTATTATGAGTTTCCTATCATTTTCAGAATTTTAGAAAAAAGTCCATCCTTTCTGTAAAACCTAACTCTGGTTACTAGTCTTTTGAGAAGTCTACATTCTTCTTGATTTTTTTCTTGTCACTTGATGTAAAATAAGTCTTTTAAAAGTATAAATATCCTTTTCAAAGCTTTATTTAAAATTTTGTTAATTTAACACTCCTGTAACAGGCATAGTCTAAAAATGATTAAAAATTTCTAGAAATTTACTTGGGGGGTGTGTGTATTGCAAATGACTGCACTTCAATGTGTAATAACGTGTTGCTGCTAATGTGATACACATAGTGGACTTTTTAAAGTGACTTACAGATGTTATAAGCAGACATCTGCAGATCAATTTCTGCATAAAAAATTATCCTTTGTCTTTTTCTCATATCTGTAACTAAAGAACCCTTTGTTTTTGTGTCCTCTTAATTTCATTTTAATTTTTAATCTTATAAAAACCAGAGAGGGTTTGGTGGTTTTGATCCGAGTTGGTTTTCATCTGATAAATAAATGCACGCATCCCCGGCGAAGGGAGTCAGTGCCCATTGGCATGTATTAGCTCTAGAATTACCACAGTTATCCAAGTAGGAGAGGATCGTGTCCTATTTAAATGGTGTACTTTCAAATAGAGATATGGGTTCCTTTGTTTACTAGATTCAGAAAAAATAGTCATCAGGTCAGTTATTTCCTCTGGGTAGTATTTCCTAGAAGAGTACTTGGGCCTTGTATTCATGGACTACTTATTGATGGCCCCTGCATGCTTTCTTTCCTGCAGTGCTCTTGCCTTTGAAATGCTAGTGAGCCACAGATGCTTCTGAGGCTATATATTGCCTCTCTGTGTGTTGCAGTAGAGGAGAAGTTGCATTTTGGAGAAAAATTGCATTTCTGGGAGAAATGTTGCTGATCATTTGGAATATTCAGAAAGGAAATATTAGAATGGTGAAAGTCTGTAAGGCTGTCCCTAAGTACATTGATTTCCTGGTGATAAAGAATCTATGAGGGGCTGGGCGCTGTGGCTCATGCCTGTAATCGCAGCACTTTGGGACGCCGAGGCAGGTGGATCACAAGGTCAGGAGTTTGAGACCAGCCTGACCAATATGGTGAAACCTGGTCTCTACTAAAAATACAAAAAATTAGCCAGGCCTGGTGTTGGACACCTGTAGTTCCAGTTACTTGGGAGGCTGAGGCAGGAGAATGGCTTGAACCTGGGAGGCAGAGATTGCAGTGAGCCGAGATCGTGCCACTGCACTCCAGCCTGGGCAACAGACCGAGACTTGTCTTGAAAAAAAAAAAGAATCTATGAGGAAAATTAACTCTTAAATCGAGAGAGTACCTTTTCTAGATTACTGATTTGCAAAAAGGGGAAGTTGAGGTCTTTATATTATTTGGCAGCTGGATATTAGCTTCTGTCAAGGATCACTCCTATAGTTGTCCACTGTGTGAGTTGTATGAAGGCATCATATCTAAGGATACCCACTTAAATAATAAACTTCATTACAAACATTTTTTAAATGGATGGAAATATATCTGAAGGAAGAACAGTTATGTATTTCTTATCGGGGAGCAAGATTCGCCATATTGTATCAAAAGATGAGGTTACATTTTTAGAGAAGTTTTCTTTAAAATGACCTTTTTCCTCTTTCTAAATAATGTCTCGTGGAACATCTAGAAACATAAATGTATCTAGGTTCCATATGATCTAATGCATCTAAACATGCTTACTGAGTCTATTACTATGTGCATTCAGGGATACTTCTTAGTGTAACCATCACCCAGCTTCAGCTGTTTTCAGTTAATGGCCAGTCTTATTTTCCTCTATGCTTCTGTTTACTTTCTCCCTTCTGCATTATTTTGAAACAAATCCAAACATATTTCCCTTGAAAAATTTCAGTATGTATCTCTAAAAGAGAATTCTTATTTTTTATATTAGCACTCCTAAAATAAAAATTTTAATATTATGAAATATACAGTTAGGATTCAAATGTTCAATTTTTCTATAGGTTTTTTTTTTTTCATTATGTCTTGTTTAAATCCAGATACCAGTAAGATCTGTATGTTGTGATTGATTGAAATGTTTTAGGAGGTTTTCCCTTCCATCTGTTTTCCTCTTACTATTTTGTTGAAAAAAGCAACTTGCTTATCCCACAGAGCAAGGGTTAGCAAAAACAGGCATCTCATGTAGTTTGCCAGTCGCCACTGTAGAGCTTCCAAGGCCTGGATTTTGCTGATTACATTCCTGTGGTGGTCAACATGTTCCTTTGTTTATTGTATTTTTTTTGTAAATTGTTAAGTTGGTTGTAGCATCTAGAGGCTTGCTCTCAGATTCAGCGTTAACACCCCACCCCAGCACACACATAGCCGCCTCGTAGGTATAGTACTGTGTTCTGCTATTTGGATGCACATAATATCTGGTTGTCTTTTTGTGATGGTACCAATCATTGATGATTCATACCCAAGTAGGGGTTGCAAAGGGATGCTATTCTAATTCTGTCATTTCTTCTGTATATATTGGAATGTTTCTAGAAAGAGAAACTTCCGCTTATTTACTATTTGGTTACCCTGTGGTATCATTTACACAGGAAAGCCAGGATATATGTTTGATTCTTTCATTTTTATTTACCAATTTTCAGAATATTGAGCTGGTTCACTGGCATCTCTGACAGTGGCCAGTTCTTAATTTTTTCTTTTTTCCTCTTTAGATTCATTTCAAACTCATGGATTTGTATATATGTAATGTATTTTGGTCCATCACAGTTGTTATCCTTAATGCTTGCGTTGTTCCATGTAGTGAGAGCCTCATCAAGTTGCCTCTTGAGTCCTTTCAGCATGATCCTAGTAGACTTTGATTGATTCCTTGCTTGATGGTATGTAAAGATGTGCCATTTCCTGCTCTAGAACTATAATTAGGCATTTCTTCTTTATAGTGGTAAATGGTATTTCAAGACAACAATCTAGGTGGTGGAGGTGTTCACTGCTACTGAGTTGTTCATTGTTTCTAGGTCTTTTCAATGTACAATGCTAGAGAAAATGTTGGAGTTGTTTTCTTTGTTTTTGCTTATTTTTACTTTTAAGATAAAACAGACCTTCAATTCATATGGTACTTCCAAGATAACCATTTACTTTATCTTACGGTACACATACAACAACTTTAGAATGATTATACCAACACTACCACCAATGCAGTTACTGAAAGTAATTTAAGATTTTTTTAGACATATTTTTCGCAAGGATGTTTCCCTCTGGGGATGAACAAATCACCGTATTTTAAGTTCTTTCCATTCTGTATGGTTGTATCACCCACTGATACATATCTAGGTTGATTTGTTTCATTTATTTTCAGTATTTAGGTATTGCTTTTGAAAGTTTAGTCTGGGTGGGCTGTGGTGGCTCATGCCTGTAATCACAGCACTTTGGAAGGTTGAGATAGAAGGATTGCTTAAGGCCAGGAGTTCAAGACCAGCCTGGGCTACATAGTAAGACTTTGTCTCTACAAAAAAAAAAAAAAACAAAATTAAAATAGCTGGGTGTGGTGGTCCATGCCTGTAGTCCCAGCTACTCAGGAGGCTGAGGCTGGAAGATCACTTGACTGCAGGAGGTCAAGGCTGCAGTGAGCCAAGATCATGCCACTATACTCCAACCCGGTCAATAGAGCAAGACCTTATCTCAAAAAAACATTAGAAAATTTAATCTGGCTGGATGCAGTGGCTCATGCCTGTAATCTCAGTTCTTTGGGAGACTTAGGCGGGCTGATCACTTGGCTCAAGAGTTTGAGACCAGCTTGGGAAACAAGGCAAACCCCCATCACTACAAAAAATACAAAAGTTAGCTGGGTGTGGTGGCGCACACCTGTGGTCCTAGCTACTCAGGAGGTAGATTGAGGTGGAAGGATTGCTTGAGCCCAGGAGGTTGAGGCTGCAGTGACCTGTGATTGTGCCACTGCACTCCATCATGAGCGACAGAGAAAACTCTGTCTCAAAAAAAAAAAAAGAAAAAGAAAAAGAAATTATATATGTATATGTATATACACACACATATGTGCAGCATATTTATATAGGGATTTGTCTATTTCAAGAGCCAGTCCTCAGGCTTTGACTTGAAGCTGAAATCTTTAGGCATTAGCCTCTAGGAAGTTATACTAGGTGGACTTTGGTTCCGATTCTACTTCTATTAGTTAATTACAATATTGTGATTGTGGCAGGTTCTCTATTAGTCAATTTATATGTCTATAAAATGAATATTATAATTCTTACTCAGTTGATACAGGGATTAATCATAGATTCTGATGTAGTATATGTGCAATTAGTGGTCATTTGTAGTGTCGTTTTACTAGCTTGAACATACTGCTTACTTGAGAAATTTCTGGAGCTTTTTCTCTAAAATCTTGTTTGCTAATGCTTTAAATTTTTTTTTTTTTTTTTTTTTTTGAGACCGGGTCTTGCTCTGTCGCCCAGGCTGGAGTGTGGTGATGCAATCTCCCCTCACTGCAGCCTTGACCTCCCAGGCTCAAGTGATCACCCCTCCTCAGTCTCCCCAGTAGCTGGGACTACAGGTGTGCACCACCACACCCGTCTGACTTTTGTATTTTTTGTGGAGATGGGGGTTTGCCTTGTTGCCCAGTCTGGTCTCGAACTCCTGAGCCCAAGCAATCCGCCCATCTTGGACTCCCAAAGTGTTTGGATTACAGGTGTGAGTCATCATGCCTGGCTTTAATATGCTTATATTCTTAAAAATTTCCTGTAGTTTCAAGAACCTCTTCAGTGTTTAATATTATGTGTATTCCTTTTTCTATTTGCCCTTGCCCCTAATGTTTCACTAACCTGAAAAATCTTACCTTTTTTTGTCATATGAAAATCTATATACCTCTTACAGCCAGATTCACCTATCTCCACAAAGCTTTCTTTCATCTCTCTCTTATATGTAGTGCTTTACTGTTCACAGAGAGCTTTTTATATTCATTACCTTACTCAATCCTTGATATATCTTACATGGTTTACATGTCAACTCCACTTTATAGGTAAATTCATCCAGATAGATGACATACCACAGAGTAAAACTGTTTCAGTGATAAGACAGGGTAAATACCTAGGTGTCATGATGCCTATTCTGATATTCTTTTCACTAAACTCCACACTAGCAAATGTTTTCTGAGTTCTATTGTTTAACATAGTGCCAAAGTTAAGCACTTCAGATACATGAAAATCAAGCAGTTAGTTCAGTCTTTCCAGCTAAAAACAGCAGTCTTACACTGCATTTATTTAGTACATTTATTCAACAGGTATTTTTTGAGTACTTATGTGCCAAGCATTTTGTACTTCCCTTGATATTTAGCATATTCCCAGATAGGTAAGTAGTAGTTTAAAGTTATTGTGAAGGTTTGTTCAGTCCGAATACAGTGTTTACATGTCAAGCTAGAGGAAAGGAGGTCTTACTTAGCCTATGCATGTACATATATCATAAGATAACCTATGGGAAGTAGTAGAATTGAATGTGTAGTAAATACTTGGTTCACTGAAAAATAAGTCCTAGGCTTGTCTTTGTCTCTTAGCAGTCGTTGCTGCTCCTAGGATGAAATGAAAATAAAGGAACTTTATGTCTTTTAGCATTGACTAAGGATTGCAGATCCCCCTGTGAGATAAACAACATGAGTTTGTAGACATTTGCTTCCTCTTCATATGTTAAATATTTTTTTAAGACAAACTTGAGTGGTTAATTTTAAAATATGCTTTACATTTAATAAATAAATGTTTTACATTTACTTATTTGCTTTTTTCCTCATTTGGAAAAAAAAATCTGTCTTCAATGGGGGGGAATTGTTTTCAAATAGTTGCATATCATGTCTGTGCATATATACCATTTAGACAGGGAAAATTTCCCATTATATTTCTTGGTTTGTTTCCTTATTGCAAGTATTTTGGACTTACTTCGGACTTATGGTTAGTGCTATGCTTGCTGCACATACGGCGCAGTAAAATCAACAGGCATTTACGTGTGGTTCATCTTTTCTACTTTACCCAAGTTGTTTTTGTGCTCCACCCACATTGTAATCAGTTTTGTTTTCTAAAAGTTGGGTCAGGCCATTTCCCTACCAGCATTTAAGTATATATCATAAAATTTCTGTTTAAATTATGAAACCCTTCAGAAGACATGCTGAATTATTAAGATAAAAACCTAAAACTTCTCCAGCAAGTAAGACAAACCTTGCTAGTTACTTTAGCAACTAGAAATAACGTTATAATTGACAGGAACTACAATAGAACAAATTATTATTTTTTTACATCATAGTATTTTAAAAATTTTACTTTTTAAAATAGCCAATAATTTGGACATGTTTTTTTCTTGAAGCTTCCTTTCAGTTTTGCATCTCTAAAATAATAACTTCGAAATGGTGTGCTCTTCGCATCTGAGGTAGATAAGGAGAATCAAACTGCATTCTTTTAAAAAAAAATTTTTTTTTAAAATATATATTTTTCTAAAATAGAGACAGGGTTTTACTAGGTTTCCCAGACTGGTCTCAAACTCGTGACCTCAAGTGAACCTCCTGCCTCAGCCTCCTAAAGTGCTGAGATTACAGGCGTGAGCCACCATGCCCAGCCACGTGTTGCATTCTTTAAGTTCATTTAGTCTGCTTTAAATACACGCTAGGGTGTCTCAGTTTATTGCTTCAAGAAAAATTACTAAACTAAAAGACAGTTTGAAAGAAAAAGATTTATCCATAATTCAAGCATAACTCATTCTTCCCTTGCTGTCTCTACCATTCCACCCAAGTTAAAATGTTTTTCTTTCCTTTCCAAATACTGCAAATTGAACACATAATGCTTAAAAGTATATTCTAGTAAAACAATTTATTAAGACATTCTTACAGGCTGGGTGCAGTGGCTCCTGCCTGTAATCTCAGCACTTTGGGAGGCTAAGGCGATAGGATCCCTTGAGGCCAGGAGTTCAAGACCGGCCTGGCCAACATGGTGAAATCCTGTCTCTACTAAAAATACAAAAATTGGCTGGGCGCGGTGGCTTATGCCTGTAATCCCAGCACTTTGGGAGGCCGAGGCAGGTGGATCATGAGGTCAGGAGATCAAGACCATCTTGGCCAACAAGGTGAAACCCCACCTCTACTAAAAATACAAAAATTAGCTGGGTATAATGGTACGCACCTGTAATCCCAGCTACTCGGGAGGCTGAGGCAGGAGAATCGCTTGAACCAGGAAGTCAGAGGTGCGGTGAACCGAGATTGTACCACTGCACTCCCATCCTGGGTGACAGAGTGACACTCAGTCTCAACAAAATAAAACAAACAAAAAAATTAGCCGGATGTGGTGGCGCATACTGGGAAGGCTGAGGCATGAGAATCCCTGGAACCCGGGAGGTAGAGGTTTGCAGAGAGCTGAGATCGTGCCACTGCACTCCAGCCTGGGTTGACGGAGTGAGACTCTGTCTCAGAAAAAATGAAGAGGAATTCTTAGAGCACAGTATAATGGACTTAGATAGTGATAGAAGTTACATTGCTGTGAGTTGATGATTTACTTGTTCTGGACTATTTTACTTCTCAGCTTATGGTCGAGCTTTTTAGTATTTTTAAGTTTCTTTCATGTTACCCTAGTTGTAAAATAATTGGTCATTCCCTAATTGGCACACTTTAACTTAGTCCAAATATCATTTATTAATAAAATGATTCATAGAAATTATTATTGTTGGCCAGGCGTGGTGGCTCATGTCTGTAATCCCAGCACATTGAGGGGCCAAGGCAGGTAGAGCACCTGGGCTCAGGGGTTCGAGAGCAGCCTGGGCAAGATGGTAAAACCCTGTCTCTACCAAAAAATACCAAAAAAATTAGCCAGGTGTGGTGGCACAGACCTGTGGTTCCAGCTACTCGAGAGGCCGAGGCGGGAGGATCAACTTGAGCCTGGGAGGCAGAGGTTGCAGGAGCCAAGATCAAGTGAAGCCACTGCCTGGGTGACAGAGTGAGACAGTCTCACACACACACAAGTTTAAAAAAGAAAGAAATATTTTGAAAAAAGAAATTATTATCCAAATGTACGTTTGAGCACACTGTAAAATATTTGACATTTTAAGAAGTGCATGCTTTTATATGAATCTAAAATTGTATTATAAATAAGCTGTTTAAAGTTCTACTTATGTTTCAACTTTTTTAGTCTTTTTTCACTAAGAGGTTGTTACTCTGTAAAGGCAGCAATGCTTAGTGTTCTCTCTGTACCAACAGCATTAATTTCACCTGGAACCTTGTTAGAGATGCACATTCTAAAGCCTCATTCCAGACCTTCTGAATCAAAATCTGTGTTTTATTTTAACAAGCCCTCCAGGGGATTCTGATGCATGCTGAAATTTGAGAACCACTGCTCTAAGGCTTTGTATGTGGTAATTTCACAACAAGCTTCACATCGCCTGACTTTAAACAGTGTACTTCTGATTAGTTTTTCTTTTAAAAGTTATTAAAAGCTGGACATGCTGGCTCACACCTATAATGCCAGCACTTTGGGAGGCCGAGGCGGGCAGATCACCTGAGGCCAGGATTTCGAGATTAGCCTGGTCAACATGGTGAAACCCCATCTCTACTAAAAATATAAAAATTAGGCTGGGTACGGTGGCTCACGCCTGTAATCCGAGCACTTTGGGAGGCTGAGGCGGGTGGATCACGAGGTCAGGAGATCAAGACTGTCCTGGCTAATATGGTAAAACCCCGTCTCTACTAAAAATAAAAAAAATTAACTGGGCGTAGTGGCACGTGCCTGTAGTCCCAGCTACTTGGGAGGCTGAGGCAGGAGAATCACTTGAACCCAGGAGGCGGAGGTTGCAGTGAGCCAAGATTGCACCACTGTACTCCAGCCTGGTTGATAGAGGGAGACTCCGTCTCAAAAAAATAATAATAATAATAAAAATTAGCTGGGCATGGTGGTGGGTGCCTGTAATCCTAGCTCCTTGGGAGGCTGAGGCAGGAGAATCGCTTGAACCCAGGAGGCGGAGGTTGCAGTGAGCCAAGATCGTGCCACTGCACTCCAGCGTGGGGGACAAAGCAAAACTCAGTCTCAAAAAGAAAAAAAAAGTTAATAAAACATTTGGTAGGGCACAGTGGCTTGCACCTGTAAATCCTAGAACTTTGGGAGGCTGAGGCAGGAGGAATGAACGCTTGAGTCCAGGAGTTCCAGACCAGCCTGGGCAACATAGCAAGACCTCTTCTCCACTTAGAATTAAAAAAAAAAAAATTCGCTGGGCATGGTGGCACACGTCTGTAGTCCCAGCTACTCAGGAGGCTGTGTGGCAGGAGGATCACTTGAGCCCAGGGTTTGAGGCTGCAGTGAGCTATGATCATGCTGCCACACTCTAGCCTGGACAACAGAGTAAGAAGCTGTTAAAAAAAAAAAAAAATCAAAACATTTGTTAAGCCAAGCGTAGTCGTTTGCACCTGTAATCCCAGCTACTCGGGAGGATAAGGTGGGAGAATCAGCTTGAGGCCAGGAGTTCGAGACCACCTGAGCATCAATAGCAAGACTTGTCTCTAAAAAGTAAAATGATTATTTAATTTTTTCAGTTATTGAGATTAGAATGCATATTACTTTATTCTTTATAGTCTTATGTTTGGGAAAATGTTGGTTCTCTGTTGCTCTGATTACTTCAGTGATGTTTGCATTATTTGCTTGGTAGAGCAAATTAAGCTTCTCCCCTTTATGACACTTCTGTTTTTAAGCTAGCACATTCTCAATTTTAATTTTAGTGAAGCTGTCAAATATTTTAAAATTAAAATCATGTTTTAAAAATGTGTGGGTTACTTGTTTTAATTCCCTATAGCACAAATACCATTTTAAAATTGGCTTGGCCATCAGTATATGTATGACAAATATGAACTCTTTTTTTGAGACAGGGATTTACTGTCACCCAGGCTGGAGTGCAGTGGTTGATATGAACTCACTTTTAACACATTAAAAGAATGAATAATTTGAAACTGACTTAGTAACTGTTCTTCTAATGTATGATATACTTAAAGGGGAGTGTTGTTTGTTTGATTTGTTCATTACTGTGTATCCAAGCACTTGAAAGTTACGTCTACAGGTTATACTTTCTGGTACTATTTTAAATAGTATATCTTAGCTAGGAGTACCTGTGAACTGAGTAACATAAAACACATCATCAGGTCAGTCTTCTTATTGACAGCTCTTTGATATGAGGAAGAATTGGATTATATAAAGTAGTTTTGAATACCAAAATTAATCCAGTTTGTTATTGATCTACCCATTGATAGATATACCTGTTTTCTAAGATGTCCCAGACTTGTGCCACATCTCTCTCTACATGGACTCTGGTTTTGATTGGAATAGCCTATTTATTTGTTAGTGTTAGGTATCCCTACATAATAATATGAAGCTATCCACCAAATTTCACTTGGCTGATTTTGTACTATTACTAAAATCTAGTTTTATGTGAATTCATTTTACATTTGATTATTCTTTGAATTTCAGGATGGTGAGGAAGAAGAAAATGAGAAAGGTATGTTTGATGCTGAATAGAGTTTAAAAATTGCTAAAATTTAGAAAAACAGTAAATTATGTGAAAATAAAGCACTCCTTATTTGAAATCTTATTTTTGAAATTAGTTTATTTTCAAATCTTTTAGTGAATTAAGTTAGCATCTTGATTTTATTTTCCAATTGGTTTTAATTTTCTTTTGAACACTAAAGATATATTCCAACTTAATAGTACATATCAGTTACTGTAGTGAGCAATGCTATTTTTTATTTAATCCAATTTTTGTTTTTAAAATAACTTCTGGTATACGGTAAGTTGATTAAATTCTTAAGACTGACACTGCAGTAACTCATGTGTGCTTATTGGAGTCCGAGTGCATAACTCACAGTGAATTTTACAACTAGTCCTAAACATGATGAATGACCAGGAGACTGACTTTGTGTTTGCTGCTTAGAGAAACTTCCATACGGTCATCTGACAATTTTAGTTCAGACGAGCTGTCTCATTCAATACAATTACAGGGGCAACAGTAGTAATACATGTGGTCAGTAGGAGGTTATGGAAGAGTCCTTGGACAGAAGTCAAAGGATCCTACTTTGGACTAGAAAGGACATGGAGCAGGGTTAAGCAAGGCAAATAAAAAGCCTAGAAGCAATGACGAAGTAAAGCTACTGACTGAAAATGTCACATGCCCGAAGCCTTTCTGTTTTGGGGGAATGCAAGACATCTTTGAAAATGGTAATTGCAGACTGACTGGACAGGATGAAGACTGGAAATAACCAATTTCCTGAACGTTACGGAGCAGGAGCATCTTTGGAGCCTTCTGTACCAGTTTTCCATACGAATCTGGACTACTCAAGCATTGAAGAGTGGAAAAGATGGGGCCCTGAAATACTGTGAAGACTGATTGATATCCTCAGACTGTGACCTGTCAAGAAGTCACCATGGGAGTTCTGAAGGTCACTAGGGTTCAATCCCAGGATAATTCGAGCATTGAACAACAATCTGCACTTTTGTCACTGTCCCTTGGAGGAACAAAATCTTCCATATGCCATTAACTTATAACCAGAAATGAAGAGCTGGTATCTTCAGGATGGAACCATTTTCTCACTGTTGTTGTTTGGTGTTTGTATGTAGAGATCATTTTTTCCATGAAGAATAAGTGATCCTGGGTAAAGGATGGTTTATGTTAGTTAATACCCTTGTGTTTTTTTTTTTTTTTTCCTCCTAACCTTCCATCAGTGCTAATAACTGGCTTTATATTTTCTAGGTCCTATTCTAGCTTATGAATATGAAATTGTTTAAACTTCTTGTTTTGCCATATTTATTCCTGTTAAATCCTCTTAGATATAGCAGGTTCTGGTGATGGTACACAAGAAGTATCTAAACCTCTTCCTTCAGAAGGGAGCCTAGCTGAGGCTGATCACACAGCTCATGAAGAGATGGAAGCTCATACGACTGTGAAAGAAGCTGAGGATGACAACATCTCGGTCACAATCCAGGCTGAAGATGCCATCACTCTGGATTTTGATGGTGATGACCTCCTAGAAACAGGTAAAAATGTGAAAATTACAGATTCTGAAGCAAGTAAGCCAAAAGATGGGCAGGACGCCATTGCACAGAGCCCGGAGAAGGAAAGCAAGGATTATGAGATGAATGCGAACCATAAAGATGGTAAGAAGGAAGACTGCGTGAAGGGTGACCCTGTCGAGAAGGAAGCCAGAGAAAGTTCTAAGAAAGCAGAATCTGGAGACAAAGAAAAGGATACTTTGAAGAAAGGGCCCTCGTCTACTGGGGCCTCTGGTCAAGCAAAGAGGTTTGTTTTTCTATGTCAGTTCTTTACGATACTGAATTCCAGCATTCAATAAGATCACTCTACATTAAGGGGGTGGCTTCAAGAACATGTACAGTAATTAGTGTCTTATGATCCTGCCTATAATATTTTTGACCGTCATAAGTTACTTTTAAAAATTTTCAAGATCTTCATAATAATGCAGTGTGTTCTACTGATTGCATTGTCGAATGTCAGCATATATTTGGTTTTTTTGTTGTTTTTTGTTTTTTTTTTTCAAATTGACAATTTTTGTGTTTTATTTTTTAAAATCCTTGTGATGATGGTTAATGAACAACTATCAGTTCTAAGAACACAAAATGAAGTCAAGTCCCAGTCCTGAAATCTGGAGAAGATGGCCATATTTCCACTGAATAGAATTGTCAGAAAATCTAGATCTTCAGGCATCTTGGGGAAAATCAGTGCAAGAATCCTCAGGGAGTCATTTGTTCAAATAACCTAATCTAGGCCTTTGGAATTGTTAATTTGTATGAATAGCACTAGTTTGAAATATAGTGAATATCAAGCTGTTCTATTTTGGGTTTGTTTTTGTTTTTGTTTTCAATTTTCTTCTGGTGATTTGCCTCTTTAGCTCTTCAAAGGAATCTAAAGACAGCAAGACATCATCTAAAGATGACAAAGGTAAAGGGTTTTTTTCCCTATTTATTTCAGTGTTGACATTGCATATTTTCATTAAAAAGTAGTAGTTGTGTGGTGTTTTCTTTGACATTTAGTCCTTAAAAATTTTATTGACAGGCTAGGAACTTGAGATGGTCTTTATGTAAACTGTAGAATTATATAGATTATAGGAAACTGATTGATGTGTTACTGTTTACTTACTTTGTAAACTGGTATTGGGTATGTTAAAAACCCATTGGCTAGGGAACACTTATCTGGTGTGTTCCAAGGGACTGTGTTGGATATTAATAGATATTTTCTTACATTATAATTTCAGAACTATTTTATCTTTTGTTAACTCATTTATAACTACTGTATATCACCACAACCTTTTCCCTGTTCACAGATTATACTTTCTGGTACTATTTTGAATAGTATATCTTAGCTAATTAAATAATACTTGTGTGTATTTGTGGAGTCTAGTGTTCGTTTTTCTTTTTTTTCAATTCTTGTAAGTTTCAAAGTGCAATATCAAGTTGCTTTCTGATACTGAGAAATCTCATGCCCATGAGCTATAGTTTCATCTTGTACATGTGCTGTGTTTACTTGAAAAATACTTACTTTCTACAAGAGGATTTTAAGGGAAAATAAAACATTCAGGTACTACAAAGCTTTTAAATACCTCCTAAATGTGTAAAGGAGAATTGTATGCATCTTCTATAGTTTATTTTAAGCCAATTGGTCTTTTAAGGAAAAAAAAAATTTTTTTCTGTAATTAGTAACATATCTGGGCCCAAATGTTACTGGTAACAAAAATGATACACAAACATTGAGTTAACATTTCATAAGGTCCTTGATGAATACCCTTTGTAAGAACAGAATCAAGTATCAACCATTAATATTTAAAATATTTGAGCCAGGTATGTGTTATCTTCTCTCCCTCTGAGTCTACGCTGAAAGTAGCTTCACAACTGTTAACACATGTAATTTTTTAAAACATCTAAAATTTTTACTCTTTCTCCATTTAATGTGAAATATAGAAATTGTTCCTTTTAATTGCTTGTATACTGTTTCTCTTAAAGTGAGTAAAAATTATTTTCCAGATAAAGTCAAGTGAATGAAAATTTCCCTTTTATTACAGCACATTTGAAGAAAAGGGTGACTGGCTAGGCCTGTATCCTAAGATATGGCCTCTATACGTATGAAGCCATAATACGTGTGTGACATAGTACAGAAATGATTCATATAATCATTTACCTGTTATAAAGGATTTTGAGATCTCTGATCTTTAATCTTATAGTTGTTTCAGAAGATTGTTTCTTACTGACTCTAGAGTTATCCAGCTGCATATAATTCCCATTTTGTCTTACCTATTCTCTAATAGGGAATGAAGGTGTACCAGTTGGTTTGTCTTTGTTATTAACCATGTAAATTCTTGAAAAATGTATACGTTACTCTGACTTTTTCTTCTTCCATGTCAATTTCTAAGGATCTAAAGCCCACAGCAGATGTGGCAACTAAACAGTCTGTTCATTGCTAAGTGATTGCTTCCTGGTTGTCTCTATTCAGTGCAGTGGTAGACTATAAATTATTAAAACTGAACAGCAAATTGATTTTTTTACCCTCTTCAACTTAGAACTCATACAATAGGAAATGTACATACATTCAGATTTTTTTCCCTCACTAGTTATGTTGTCTTGTTTGATTTCAATAATAATAAACACAGGATTTTTATATAGTAATGTCATACTATCAAAATTATAGTTTGGAAAGAATGTGGCCCTTTTAATTTTGTATAAAGATTCTGATTGAGATACTTAAACATCTGATATTAAATCTATTCTAGGAAGTACAAGTAGTACTAGTGGTAGCAGTGGAAGCTCAACTAAAAATATCTGGGTTAGTGGACTTTCATCTAATACCAAAGCTGCTGATTTGAAGAACCTCTTTGGCAAATATGGAAAGGTACATTCTTTTTACCTTTTTATCCGTCTTTCTAGTATCTGCATTTGAAATGAGGATTGTATTCTAAATACTATTACATAAATATCTTCTAATTTGTTGTATCTCTTAGGACGGTTAATAGACTGAATTACTGAATTCTGTGGTAATGGTAGATGAGAGTTAAGGGATAAATAGTGTTTCATCATTTAATCTGTCTCTGAGCCTTGGGAATCTTTGTATTCCAAACTTTAAACCTATTTAAGCCAAAGACTAAGTTTATTCATCATGATACTTTGTAGCACGTAGCTGGGGATCTGGCATATTGCTGAGCCTGATTTGGACATCTTGAAAAAATATATTTATATTTAGACTATTATTAGGCAGTGGGATATATAATTCATTGGGGGCTGGGGGGAACCATATACGATCCTTGTTATAGATTTCTAGTCCAGTAATGGAGAAAAATGTAAAATTGGCTATTATATAGGCATTAGAATCGTTTAAACTTATATAAAGTTATATACAAACATGTATCTATATTAAGTTTATATATAAACTTTTTTTTTTTCTTTTTGAGACACAGTCTTACTCTGTCACCCAGGGCTGGGGTGTAGCAGCATGATGTGGGCTCACTGTGACCTCTGCCTCCCAAGTTTAAACTATTCTCATGCCTCAGCCTCCCCAGTAACTGGGATTACAGGCATGAGCAACTGCACTGGGCTAATTTTTGTATTTTTAGTAGAGATGAGGTTTTCACTATGTTGATCAGGTTGGTCTCAAACTCCTGGCTTCAGGTGATCCACCCCTTTCTGAGCCTCCCAAAGTGCTGGGGTTACAGGTGTGAACCACTGCACTATGCCCGTATATATAAATTTAATCAGAAGTTGTTTTAAGTGCTGCGAAGGAAAAGTACACAGGTGTTAAAAGGGCGAGGCTTTACTGTGGTTAGTTCATCAGGAAAAGTTTCTCCGGCAGTTAAGGGGAGATCTAAAGGAAGAGAAGGAGTAGTCAAAGAATACTCCATTAATAACGAATGCTTTGAATTGGGAGCTGCATCCCTGAGGGCACTCAATACTGTCTACTTACATTACAGTTTTTCATATACATCATAGTTAATGTACTCCAGTGTAAGCTCTTTGAGGTCAGGGACCTTATTTACTGTACTTCATGTGCACATGATAGGCTTTCAAATACTGAAATTACTGAATTAGTGACCATTATTGGTAAATAGCCGTTAATATTATCAAAACCTGCCCTCTTGATTTTCAGAGGCTATTTTTCCTGCTTTAATTAGTGAGTTGCCTGAGTGTAAAGGAGGTTCTTGTAGGTGTCAGAAATAGAATGCTGAGAATTGTAGTCCCGTGATAGGCTATGTTATTTTTTCTTCTGTTTTCAATAATATATTGTTAGAGATGTGAAAACAATATTTTAATGTTGATATTTATTAGTAGTAAAACTATATGCGGATACCATATATTTGGTAGGAAGACCCATAGAGTTAAAAATTAAATGTCTGTGGGGCAAATCAGCCTTTCCTAGGGTTGAGGTAAAAGTTGGTTGGTTCCAGCCACCCACACCATAAAACTCCTGATTTTCCTGTTTCCTTGTTCGCAGCTTTATGTCTTTACTCTGTTCGGCACTGAATCGTTCTCTCTCACTTTTCTTCTCACTCATCCATACCTGCTTTGTCTTTCTTAACTACCCATCTTACAGAATTGAAATTATTTGTCATTTTCATATACATTTGAAAAGCACATAGATTGAAAATGTTGTCTTTCAAGCTTTAGCGTGTTTTTCGGGGGGTGCATTTTTAAGTCTGGTTTTTTGTATGTGATTGGTTCTTTACTCATTATAGAAAAGTATCAACACTCATCATGAAAATGCTGGAAACTTTTTCTCTAAAGACATTCAGGGTGGGCCTATGAGAGGGATATTTTGTTTCAAATCCAATTTATTTGCTTTTATTAATTGTGTCATTACTTCACTGATGAGATTGTTTTGGCTACTTTGGCTACATATTTGAGGGGAGGAAATAAATATAAAAAGAAGGTTAAATTGCTTTTTGGCACTTTAAATTGTTCCCCTGAATATTTATTAAGATGGGTAATGTAGATGGTGATCACAAGAATATGAAATAGGCTGGGTGCAGTGGCTCATGCCTGTAATCCCAGCACTGTGGGAGGCCGAGGTAGGCCGATCACCTGAGGTCAGGCATTTGAGACCAGCTGGCCAATGTGGCGAAACCCTGTCTGTACTAAAAATACAAAAATTAGCAGGATGTGGTGTTGCATGCCTGTAATCCCAGGTATTTGAGAGGCTGAGGGAGGAGAATCGCTTGAACCCAGAAGGCAGAGGTTGCAGTTAGCCGAGATCACACCACTGTACTCCAGCCTGGGCGACAGAGTGCGACTCCGTCTCAAAAAAATATATACATATATATATGAAACAGAATAAGATACACCCTGAATTAATACATAGTTTCCGTTTTGAAGTTTCATGTATTTAGAAGCGTGTGTAGTTGGAACTAGAAGTGTGTGTAGTTGGAACATTGTAAAACTCTCTAAAGTACAGTCTCATTTTGTAGGTTCTGAGTGCAAAAGTAGTTACAAATGCTCGAAGTCCTGGGGCAAAATGCTATGGCATTGTAACTATGTCTTCAAGCACAGAGGTGTCCAGGTGCATTGCACATCTTCATCGCACTGAGCTGCATGGACAGCTGATTTCTGTTGAAAAAGTAAGCCTGCCTAACTGTTTATCCAAGCAAGTCGAATTTGATGGCTAGTTCTCAACTCATAGCTGTTAACAGTAGCAGGGAGTAGAATTTGCAATTATTTTTAATTTTTATGTGTTTGTAGTTTTTACTTTCCTTATAATTTTCTATCTTTTCCAGATTTTCTGCCATTAACACACTTTTTATAATCACAAAAATGTAACCATATGTATAAATTGTTTTTCTGGTTCAAACCTTTCAGGTAAAAGGTGATCCCTCTAAGAAAGAAATGAAGAAAGAAAATGATGAAAAGAGTAGTTCAAGAAGTTCCGGAGATAAAAAAAATATGAGTGATAGAAGTAGCAAGTAAGGATTTATTATTTTTATTTATTTATTTCGATAAACAGACTTTTTTGGTACATTATAAAGTACTCATTCTGGTTTTTTTGTCTGGGGTGGTATGGTCAGGACACAAGCCTCTGTCAAAAAAGAAGAGAAAAGATCATCTGAGAAATCTGAAAAAAAAGAAAGCAAGGATACTAAGAAAATAGAAGGTAAAGATGAGAAGAATGATAATGGAGCAAGTGGCCAAACATCAGAATCGATTAAAAAAAGTGAAGAAAAGAAGCGAATAAGTATGCCATATATCTTTTCAATCCCTTTCTAATGCATTCTACTGCTTAATTTTTACAATGGAAGGGAAAACCTGAAATTATAATCCAGAGGTGTAAGCTTTGTTGTTAGGTGTCATTGTGGTAGGAAAGGAGGTCTAGCAGGAGTAATTGTCTTCTTTTCTACTCTGGGGAAACAAACAAATGTTTTCTTCCAGCTAACCTCCTTTGCTATTCTGGGCTGACTTAAAATGGTCATTGATTAGTACTATTGAATTAGGATCTTTTGGTATCACTGAAAGTATTCATGTTAGCAGACTGAACTGTTTAAAAAACTCTTTGCATTTAAGTTCTTGTAGAATAAGTAGGTTTTTTATTTCTTGTATTGGTGTGTGACTATCAGAAGTTAGCATTTTTACATACGTATTTTCTTTTTCAATGATAATTTTTAGACATTTATTTTATATAATTTTATTCCCTTAGGTTCAAAGAGTCCAGGACATATGGTAATATTAGACCAAACTAAAGGAGATCATTGTAGACCATCAAGAAGAGGAAGATATGAGAAAGTAAGTCTCTGATCAAGATGGCTGTATTCTACTTCAGCTGTTTACAAAAGAAGATAATTCTGTTATTCCGTAACCATCTTTGCATACTTGCATGCTAGCAAACCCAAGAAAAAGGAAATGTTACTAGTTATTTGAACTTTTTAAATGACCTGCTAAACTTGAAAAATAAAGCCCCAAAATATTTTAATTTCTAGTGTTCTTCTAATTTTTTTCTATAGATTCATGGGAGAAGTAAGGAAAAGGAGAGAGCTAGTCTAGATAAAAAAAGAGATAAAGACTACAGAAGGAAAGAGATCTTGCCTTTTGAAAAGATGAAGGAACAAAGGTTGAGAGAACATTTAGTTCGTTTTGAAAGGCTGCGACGAGCAATGGAACTTCGAAGGTAGGAAGAGGGTCTGTTTTATACCTGTCGTTAAATATAGGTGAATATTTAACACTGGTTATAAGCCAGATTTCTGGAAATTGTATTCCCACAGAAAACTGTTTAACACCTTAAAGAAGTACGGTAGCATCTAATGATTTCTTAAGTTTGCATAGCACTTTACAATTTACCAAGTGCTTTCCATCTGTTATCTCCAACTCAACAGTTCTGTAAGGCTAGTTATGCCCATTATACAATTGAAAAAAGTGGAGGCCCAGAGAGGCTAAATGACTCTTCCAATGCCCACATGGCTAACAAGTGGCAGAGTCGGGACTCAGACCCAAGTCTTCTGACTCCAAGTCCAATGCTCTTTCCTCAACACCAAAGCTGCTGCCATAAAAAACACGACTTTAAAGGAAAAATTTGAGATAAGACAGTTTCAGAGTAGCTGTACTGTTCAAATACTGTAATCTGACATTTTAACAAATTTAGCAAAAATTTATTGTTTGTATTAGTGCCTAAGAGAAGGAAGATTTGCCCTGTGAGCCTAATGGTATTCAGATTGTATCCCAAAGCAAGCATTCTCTTTAAAACAAATGGAAAATATAAACAAAGCAAGATGTTTCCATTTTTAGTGGCCATATCTCAACAGTTCATCATGAGTGTCAGTTTACTTTTGTATATCAATTTTTGGATGCCACTTAAAATAGTCTTGTGGGTGTGTTTTGTAGTATATTATTTCAAATGTTAACCTATCTTGTCCAGGGGTTACTTATCATGGGATTTCATCTATTCATTCATGAGAGTGTTGGGAACTACCAGAGATACTTTTAGCAACTTAGGTTATTTCTGCATAATAATTGACACACAACTTTACTAAAAGGAAGTAATCCATATAGCACATAGAACCCATTTTCTCTTTTTTAAGATGAAGTCCAAATGTGCCTAGCTTCCTGTTTATTTAGTTGACAACAGATTGAGAGGAGAGTGGGATTGAGGGGCAACTAGACCAGTGATTCTCAAACCCTATGAGACCAAAATCCCTTTTATATTAAAAAATGTTGCAATGCCTTTACTCTCCTGAAATGAAACTGATGCGTAACATACTTAACCTATACTAATAATTTCCAAAAATAAAAGTAATGGCTTAACTATAATATAAAGGAGAAATAAAAGTAATTTATAATAAAAATATGTATTCCAGATAGGAATGTTTAGGCATGACTTAATGAAGTAGTCAGATGTTTGCATCCCTATTTAGACTCACTGAGAATGGGACAGCTCCAGATACAGACTGACATTGTATGTCAGTTGATATGTTGTATTGGTTAGTAAATACCAGAAGTAGTGTTGACATTATGACATGATTTCTGAAATGGTGAGCAACTCTTGGTAAAAGTCTCAAGAAAGTATAATTTTCCTTCTATTTATATGGAGTTGCATTATTGGAAATTCTAAAATACATAAATCATATCAAAGCAGACAAACTTAGTATTTATTAAAAATGGGGTTGAGTTCTAGACTCACATGTTATTTTTGCTTAAGGCATTTGGTTGTTTTTAATGGTGTGAATGTCCATTGTGGCATCTGAAAGGTATGAGAAGTGTTGGATGGTTCTTACTGTGTACGACTATCCTCACTATTCCATGCATCAATAAGATGCTTAGATTCCTTCATCCTCATACACTAAATGCTAGTATCTGCCCCATGGTCATTGTGATAATTAAAAATACCCCATTGATTTCTGTAGAAATAGTACTGACCCATTGAGAACCACTGCGTTACTAGAGAAAGACATGCCAATGATAGGCAGAAAAGGACACTGACTACCTTACAGTAAGAAAATAACATTAAAAGTCTAATACAATAACAATTCAGTTCAGCAAACAGTTGAACTACCTCTGACTCAGAAAACACATTACTTGGAGCCATCTATTATAGGATAGTAAACATTCCAAAATAGCCCTTAAAGACACCATTTTGTTGTATGTAGTATTTGCTATTGTTGATGTTCATTGTTATGATCCCAAATCATCAAAATAAAGTATATACTTTGTTTAAGCAGATACAATAGAATATATAATAGGCATTAGAGCTTTTTCCCATCAAAAACAGGTGTTGGAAGTTGTAGTTTTGTAAATTTATATATGCAGATTACATCCTTCTAAAATGTCAATTAATTAATGGACTATTATTATAGTGATTTTTATTTAAACAGGAATCATCTAAGAGGCAACTACTCTATTATAAAATTTAGCTGCTCAGTTGACAGTCTTATTTATAAATAAGTGAAAATATTGGGATCTGTTTAAAGTTTTACTTTGAATTCTCTTTCCAATTACATTAAAACTACTTAGATTGAGTTGAAATTTTAAATTGCCAACCTCAAGGAAAAATTCAAATTCAAAGCTATTCTCTTTCACACAGTGCTAGCATAATTTAAGTATTTCTAAATACTGATTTTTGGTAGACGAAGAGAGATTGCAGAGAGAGAGCGTCGAGAGCGAGAACGCATTAGAATAATTCGTGAACGGGAAGAACGGGAACGCTTACAGAGAGAGAGAGAGCGCCTAGAAATTGAAAGGCAAAAACTAGAGAGAGAGAGAATGGAACGCGAACGCTTGGAAAGGGAACGCATTCGTATTGAACAGGTGCAGTCAGAAAATCTTTTCATCTTAAATAACTCACCTTTTTCAAACTCTGTGATTTTAGCCCTAAAATTTGCTTTACTTGTTGTAAAGCGTCTATAGAATGAGTTTAGCTAATGAGCTTTTAAGTGTCCCTGAAAGATAACAGTGAATTAGGTACTAGTTAAAAATACAGTTAGTAGTGACTTTGTTCTAGATAACTGGTAATAATTCTAGCTCTGCAATATCATGGCAGCCTAATAGTCTGAGCATAGGACTATGAGTCCAGAGTAGTTGTAATCCAGGCTCTGTCACTATCCCAGTCTTAGAAAATAATAATGATTTCCTTACATATTATAGTGGGAATGATTTCCCAAGGCTGGAAGGAAATAATGCCTCTCTTTGCAGAATTGCACCTCAGGGTTTTAAGGCACTTAGTCTCCATACATATTAAGAACGCTATTTCTAATTCCCTTTAGGTGCTTTTATTTTAGTTGAATGATTAAACTAAACTTGACCTTCCCAAATACTTGCCAACTTTCACCACCCAGTCCTTGTTATTTTTAATGTTGCAGAACAATAGCTATAGCCTAGATTATTGAAATCAAATTTAGGTGTCATAGGTTTGTGTTTTGCCTGGTCTTTGCTTATGATGGTTTCTTAGCGACAGGATTAAAACAAGGTTGCATGTATACTTATCTTATGTTTTCATTTTGCCTTGGTTGGTTCTTCCTTCTGTGTTGTCTGAAGGAACGTCGTAAGGAAGCTGAACGGATTGCTCGAGAAAGAGAGGAACTCAGAAGGCAACAACAGCAACTTCGTTACGAACAAGAAAAAAGGAATTCCTTGAAACGCCCACGTGATGTAGATCATAGGTAGTTACTCACTTTATTCCTTAACAGTTACACTTGCTGTTTTATTCCCTTTGGGCTAAGACTAGAGAATTAGAAAGTATAGATTCCCATCACTGAAATAAAAGTCATGATCAACAGGGATGGGAAGGATTACAGTACTGGGGTAGACCCAGTGCACTGGCAAGTGGGAACAGTCTGCATTTCTTTCCCTGTCTACCTTTCTGATGCCAAACGTTTTTCATTATGACTGGAAATACATTGTCGTAGTAGGATTCAATAATAATTAAACAGATTTTGAACATTCTTAAAAAGGTAGTGCAGATAGTATAGAAATGGAAGTCATAAACTTGAGATTGAAAGATACATTCTGTTGTGTGCTTGGATTCATACTTCATATAGATTTAAAAATATAAGTATGCCCATTTAATTTTCTTAACATAAATTCTATTAAAATGAGTTGATTGTGTAGAGAAATAGGTGGAATGAATGAACTGTGCTTCTGACTTGCCACTCTAATGTTTCCAAAGTTAAGGATAACTGAAGAGGTTGTGAACTGCTGGTTAGAATTTTATTATAAAGTGGTTTCAAGTATTTTATTTGTCTTTTCCATTTAATAATTATAAGACATGCAGTTTTTCAACTATTTTTCTCTCCCGTTAAATTCCTCTCACACTATTTGACTTTACGTAATTCAACAATTAAGTCTTTGCTAGTTTGTACTCCTGAGTGTGTTATGTCTTGAGTTTATTAGCCCTGTTGTGTCCACAGTTCTAACATGTGGTATGTATGACTCCAAGTAAATGTCGTTTGATTACTGTAGAACTAATTTATGTAAATGAGCAAATATTTCTCTTCAAGGCGAGATGATCCTTACTGGAGCGAGAATAAAAAGTTGTCTCTAGATACAGATGCACGATTTGGCCATGGATCTGACTACTCTCGTCAACAGAACAGATTTAATGACTTTGATCACCGAGAGAGGGGCAGGTTTCCTGAGAGTTCAGCAGTACAGTCTTCCTCTTTTGAAAGGTAGATATGTTGAAAATTGTTACATTTATTTTATGAGCCTTGCTAGTGATAACTCTGTTTCTCCTAAAATCTTCATTAAGAAGTACCAGGTCAGAACTGAATGCTCAGAACAAATTATATGGTTTTTGTTTCTGTTAATGGGAATGTGATTCAGTATTCCAAACTAATTAACTAGAACACCATTAAGTGGGTTGGCTTTATCTTCTTATCTTTATTTTATTTTTATTTTTTTGAGACAGGGTCCCACCTGTCTCCCAGGCTGGAACACAGTGGTGCAATCTTGGCGTACTGTAACCTCTGCCTCCTGGGTTCAAATGATTCTTGTGCCTCAGCCTCCCAAGTAGCTGAGATTATAGACATGCACCACCACCATGCCCGGCTAATTTTTGTATTTTTAGTAGAGATGGGGTTTTGCCATGTTGGCCAGGCTGGTCTAGCACTTCTGGCCTCAAGTGATCCACCCACCTCGGCCTTCCAAAGTGCTGAGATTACAGGCATGAGCCACCGCGCCCGGCCTCTTCTTATCTTTAAAACTGTGGGAGCACTGATCGCTTTGGATGTGCCTCAACTGTTAAGAACAGTAAAACATTCTTCAGCTTGGTAGCAACTTTGAGTGTTTGGTATCATTTCTCCTGAACACTAAGAAAACCAACCTTAGGCTAGACACTTAGTTCAGTTTGAAAGAAAATGAGTTGTAATAATCAATGACTAGCTTTTTTCCATGGCTTTGCCTTAAGTTCATTTTTTGGTTTCATCATTATAGGTTATGCAGACAAAGTTAAGAAGAATTAAGCACTCAAGTAAGCACTTCTTGGACCTATATTCTTTGTTTCTAATCAATAGGCGGGATCGCTTTGTTGGTCAAAGTGAGGGGAAAAAAGCACGACCTACTGCACGAAGGGAAGATCCAAGCTTCGAAAGATATCCCAAAAATTTCAGTGACTCCAGAAGAAATGAGCCTCCACCAAGAAACGAACTTAGAGAATCAGACAGGCGAGAAGTTCGAGGGGAGCGAGATGAAAGGAGAACGGTGATTATTCATGACAGGCCTGATATCACTCATCCTAGACATCCTCGAGAGGCAGGGCCCAATCCTTCCAGACCCACCAGCTGGAAAAGTGAAGGAAGTATGTCCACTGACAAACGGGAAACAAGGTAGCTGTGTACTTCATAATGCTTTCCTAGTGGTCTCATGCCTTGGGGTTAAAAAAATTAAAGTTTTGATCATGTATGTTTTTATGTTTTGTTTAACAGAGTCGAAAGGCCAGAACGATCTGGGAGAGAAGTATCAGGGCACAGCGTGAGAGGTGCTCCCCCTGGGAATCGTAGCAGCGCTTCGGGGTACGGGAGCAGAGAGGGAGACAGAGGAGTCATCACAGACCGAGGTGGATCACAGGTAAATGCTGCGGGAGGCTTGCCTCCAGCCTGCGCACATACATTTAGAGGATTCATGAGCTACTCTGGATATACAGTAACATTTTGATATGGCCTAGCTAGATTGGAATGATTGAGAGGCATTAATTTTTAATTTTAATTTTTAAAATTAATCTGAATTTTTCTCATACTTTACTGTCAGAGTTGACCATCAGCAGTCCAAAGAGTTAAGGTACTAGCCTTGAAATACTGCATTTTGATTAAACTTCCTAGTGAAATTTAAGAATTGTTAATTTGATAAATGAGCCTGTCTAATGATAACTTTGGTTTTATTTCTTTTTAAGAAATTGAGGCTTTCAAACTGGATCTGAAATCTGTGACCTCTATTTGTGTTTCCTTTTCACTTTTTCCTTCTTAATAAAATATTCTTGACCAGGCATGGTGGCTTATGCCTGTGATCCCAACACTTTTGGAGGCCAAGGTGGGCAGATTGCCTGAGCTCAGGAGTTTGAGACCAGCCTGGGCAACATGGTGAAACCCCATCTCTACTAAAAATACAAAAATTAGCTGGGTGTGGTGGTGTGCGCCTGTAATCCCAGCTACTCTGGAGGCTGAGGCAGGAGAATCGCTGGAGCCCAAGAGTTGGAGGTTGCAGTGAGCCAAGATGGCGCCACTGCACTCTAGCCTGGGCTACAGAGCCAGACCCTGTCTGGAGAAAAAAAAAATATATATATATATGTGTGTGTGTGTGTGTGTGTGTGTGTGTGTGGCCGGGCGCGGTGGCTCAAGCCTGTAATCCCAGCACTTTGGGAGGCCGAGAGGGGCGGATCACGAGGTCAGGAGTTCGAGACCATCCTGGCTAACACAGTGAAACCCCATCTCTACTAAAAAAATACAAAAAACTAGCCGGGCGAGGTGGCGGGCGCCTGTAGTCCCAGCTACTCGAGAGGCTGAGGCAGGAGAATGGCGTGAACCCGGGAGGCGGAGCTTGCAGTGAGCTGAGATCCGGCCACTGTACTCCAGCCCGGGTGACAGAGCGAGACTCCGTCTCAAAAAAAAAAAAATATATATGTGTGTGTGTGTGTGTGTGTATGTGTATATATTTATATATATATGTATACACACATACATCTTTTTCTCCTGCTTCATTTAAGTAGCTTAAAGTGTAAAATTGAAATAGAGCTTTGTCTGTTTTTTGTCTTCATATCCTAAAGATAGATGAGTGTAACGTTACATATATTTAAATTTTTATTCTTGTGACACTTATATTGACTTGAATATTTTGTAAGTTAATGAGCTGGACAGAGGAAAGTATCTTCATCTGTTAGAGACTGAAATGAACAAAAACCTTTTGCCTCATTTAAAAGTATTCTACTGATGAAATACTGGCACATGGGTTGATAGTAGCACAGTTAGGACATACTTTCATAAATTATATACCAAAAAGAATTGTGCAGTGTGTGTGTCTCCATTATATGCTGGTGTTTGTTTTGTATTTTAATACATATTAGTGTGTTTGTTTATTTGTTTTTGAGATGGAGTCTCACTCTGTCACCCAGGCTGACATGCAGTGGCATGATCTCGGCTCACTGCAACCTCTGCTTCCCAGGTTCAAGCGATTCTTTTTCCTCAGCCTCCCGAGTAGCTGGGACTACAGATGTGCGCCACCACCCCTGGCTAATTTTTGTATTTTTAGTAGAGGTGGGGTTTCACCATGTTGGCCAGGCTGGTTACAAACTTCCGACCTCAGGTGATTCACCCTCGTCTGCCTCCCAAAGTGCTGGAATGACAGGCATGAACCATCACGCCCACCCCCTAAACAGAATTTTTAAGACTGAGTGTATAATCCAGATAAGTCTGCCTTGTTTACAGTAAAATTTAAGAAAGTCTCAAAGACCAGCCCTCTGCATTCAGATGTCCTTTTAGAAAATGTGTCCTGAGGAGGAGATCTTGTATCCTCCCTTGAAAATTTTCTTTTTCATAGTGTTAGTCTGTAAATTGTTCTGCCACTATTATATCTAAGCCTCTCTGTGGGTACCTTCTGCTTTCTTTCCTGTAAGCTAAGTATCACAATGCTTGCTTTCTCTTTCCTTAGATCCCTAGTTCTACAGTTTCTTTCTTCGTGTTTGCTACTCTGTTTTCCGTAGTTACAGATGTAGCACCTTGTAAGTGCCATAGCACTAACTAGTATGATGTAAAATAAGTTGACAACTCCTGTTTTCTGTGCTGTTTGCATGTTGTCCTGATAGGCTGATCATAGGCCCCGCCGTGGCTTGTCTTAAGGTTTTGATCTCTGTCTGTGCGTTCTTACAGTCAATATAAGATCCAAGTATTTGAAATAATCAAGGGTCAAAAAGCCCTTGGGTGCTAGAAAATGTAGAAATAGAAATTAATGTCCAGCCCTGGTGGCTCATGGCTGTAATCCCAGCACTTTTGGAGGCCAAGGCAGGAGGATTACTTGAGGCCAGAGGTTCGAGACCAGCTTGGACAATATAGTGAGACCCCATCTCCATAGGAAAATTAAAAAATTAGCTGGGCATGGTGGTGTGCACCCTGTAGTCCCAGCTAGGCAGGAGGCTGAGGCAGGAGAATTGCTGGAGCCTAGGAGTTCACAGTTGCAGTGAGTTATGGTAGCAACAGTGTTGCTCCAGACCTCAGTACCAGCAACTGCTCCAACCTAGGCAGCACTTGATCATGTCTCCAAAAATTATTTTTAAAAACAGGAATTGGCTGGGTACGGTGGCTCACACATGTAATCCCAGCACTTTGGGAGGCTGAGGTGGGCGGATCACAAAGTCAAGAGATCAAGACCATCCTGGCGAACATGGTGAAACCCCGTGTCCACTAAAAATACAAAAATTAGCTGGGCACGGTGGCACATGCCTGTAGTTGCAGCTACTTGGGAAGCTGAGGAAGAGAATTGCTCCATCCCAGGAGGTGGAGGTTGCAGTGAGCCGAGATCACACCACTGCATTCCAGTCTGACAGCAGAGCGAGACTCCATCTCAAAAAACAAAACAACAACAACAAAAAGTATTGAATCATTTCCTCCATACCCTTCCCTGAAGCCTGAGTAGCTTCTCACTACAAAATAGATACAAACTCTTTCCATATGCTGTTGCACTACTCATCCTTTTATCTTCTCAGACATCTTATTAATTTGCTTCTGACATTAAAAATATAAGTTGGTATGAGACCGAGACTGAGGGTGTCGTGATTTTTTTTTTTTTTTTGACATGGGTTTTCACTATCGTTGCCCAAGCTGGAGTGCAATGGCGTGATCTCAGGTCACTGCAACCTCCACCTCCTGGAGTGTGCAAGTGATTCTCCTGCCTCAGCCTCCTGACTAGCTGGGATTATAGGTGTGGGCCACCATGCCTGGCTAATTTTTTGTATTTTTAGTAGAAATGGGGTTGCACCATGTTAGCCGGGCTGGTCTCGAACTCCTGACATCAGATGATCCTCCTGCCTCAGCCTCCCAAAGTGCTGGGATTACAGGTATGAGCCACTGCGCCTGCCCAAGTGACTTTTCATATGCTATTCTTTTAGCACTATCCTGAGGAGCGACATGTGGTTGAACGCCATGGACGGGACACAAGCGGACCAAGGAAAGAGTGGCATGGTCCACCCTCTCAAGGGCCTAGCTATCATGATACGAGGCGAATGGGTGATGGCCGGGCAGGAGCAGGCATGATAACCCAACATTCAAGGTAAATAACTACTAACCAGTTTAGACTTTTTCTGCCAGCACACAACCAACACTTGATCCTTTCTATAAAAGTCATTATAGTTTCTGAGAGACTGAACTGCAACTAGTGAAAACCCTAGGTCGGCCTGAACATTTCCCTGTATCAACTCAGAGTCTCCAAAAGACTGTGTGCAGAACAGCTGATATTAATGTGTTACTTTGTATTCTTCCTTGTAAATGAATTCAGTCACGTTCTGGCAAGTTGATCTAGATATGGGTATGTATGTATGGTAGGATCCAGTAGATAATGAATCCTTTTGTTTTGTTTTTTGTTTTTTGAGATGGAGTCTCACTCTGTCGTCCAGGCTGGAGTGCAGTGGCGAGATCTCGGCTTACTGCAACCTCCGCCTCCTGGGTTCAAGCAATTCTCTCATGTCAGCCTCTCAAGTAGCTGGGACTACAGGCATGCGCTACCATGCCCAGCTAATTTTTATATTTTTAGTAGAGACGGGGTTTCACCATGTTGCCCAGGCAGGTCTTGAACTCCAGACCTCAGGTGATCCGCCTGCCTCAGCCTCCCCAAGTGCTGAGGTTACAGGCGGGAGCCACTGCAACCAGTCTAGATAATGAGTCTTAACCTCACATTGGAACCATCATCTTGTTCCCTACCTAGCATTCCTCAAATTCTTAGGAAGAAAAAACTGAAAGTGTGTTCTGTTTCCTCCCTGTTATTTAAAATAACTCCTGGCAGAGCTTTTAGACATTTAACACAAAATCTATTCATACGTTAAGAGGCGAGCTTTACTTTCTCTTCACACCGAGGTCGGATGTGGCCCTTCAGCCAGCAGGTCTTCAGCTTCCCCATCTCTTTCACGTCCTCCTTTCTTTCCCATTCCTCTTAGGAGAGATACTGACTTGACTCAGTGACCCAGGTCACTATTATTCCATGGTCACTTCTACCATCAAACTTCAGTAAGTGTGCTACTTCTGCTTGCACAAGCTCAACATTCATTGTATCCGGTTTGTAAAGGTCACTGATGACTTTTCTCCTGATATAGATTCTTTTATTTTCATGGTTTTCGACTCTTTGGTGGTTAAACACTGTTTCACATGGTCGTTTATCTTTATTTTGAGGGAGTCTGTTTTCTAGGGCACCATCACTTTCTTTCTGCCCTTGTGACTGCCTTTGCAGGCTCCTTCCCATGGCTAAGCTTTAGACACTGCTGTTTCCTTTCAGCTTCATGTTGCCATTGCCATGTAAGTGCTTTGCTGCATCCATGAATTCAAGGTCACAGTCAAACTCATTCTTCTCCTGTTTCAAACCTTTGTGTCCCTTTTGTTGCCTGCAGCTTCTTTTAATTTGATAATGCCACCATCCATTTCACTCACCCTGACTGGAAAAACGGGACTTGTCCTTACCTTTCTTCATTCCTACCATAAATTTCTAAGTGTGGTTCTTTTTTTTTTTTTTTTTTGAGACGGGGTCTTGCTCTGTCCAGGCTGGAGTGTAGTGGCACAGTCTCGGCTCACTGCAACCTCTGCCTCCCAGGTTCAAGCGAGTAGCTGGGAATACAGGCGTGCACCACCATGCCCGGCTAATTTTTGTATTTTTAGCAGAGACAGGGTTTCACCATGTTGGCCAGGCTGGTCTCGAACTCCTGACCTTGTGATCTGCCCACCTCGGCCTGCTAAAGTGCTGGGATTATAGGCATGAGCCACTGTACCCAGCTGTGTGGCTCCATTTTTTAAAAAAATGTTTCTCAGGCTGGGCTCAGTGGCTCATTCCTGTAATCCCAGTACTTTGGGAGGCCAAGGTAGGTGGATCGCTTGAACTGAGGAGTTCAAGACCAGCCTGGGCAACATGGCAAAACTCTGTCTCTACAAAAAAAAAGTTTATCATAACTATCCCTTATTCCTCATTTTAGCTTCTATCTGATCTTCCCAAATTATTATTTTTGTGTTCCATTACCCTATTTGTAAATTGAACTGTTGAAACTCTCATTTTGTTATACCATTTATTGCTCTAAAACTATAACAAGCAGCTGCTCCAAGTCACAGGATCGAGCCCAGATTCCTTAGTCTGGCATTTAAGCCTTTTTATAATCTAGTTTGATTCTGCCTGAACCATTTCACTGTAGATAATTTTTTTTTTCCAAGACGAAGTCGCTGTCCCCCAAGCTGGAGTGCAGTGGCGCTATCTCAGCTCACTGCAACCTCCGCTTCCTGGGTTCAAGTGATTCTCTTTCGGCCTCCCAAGTAGCTAGGACAGGTGTGTGCCATCACGTTCGGCTAATTTTTTGTATTTTTAGTAGAGATGGAGGTTTCACTTTCTTGGCCAGGCTGGTCTCAAACTCCTGTTCCTCAGGTGATCCTCCAGCCTCAGCCTCCCAAAGTGCTGGTATTATAGGCATGAACCACTGCACCCGGCCTTCACTGTAAATTTTTATCTCCTGGTTTGTTAAAGTTTTTTCTTTTTTGAGATGGAGTCTCACTCTGTCACCCAGGCTGGGGTACAGTGGCATGATCTCAGCTCACTGCAACCTCTGCCTCCGGGTTCAAGCAGTTCTCCTTGATCCGCCCACCTCGGCCTCCCAAAGTGCTGGGATTACAGGTGTGAGCCACTGTGCCTGGCCTGTTAAAGGTTTTTTGTCGGAGGAGAGGGTCTGCTTTTTTGTGTTACTAACATCTGCTCTGTTGCATTACACATAAAGATTCCAGAAATATTTTTTAAATGACTTCCTATAATTTAGCTCACAAACTTTAGCAAACAACAGAATCACTTGGAGGATGTGTTAAAACACAGGTTGGCCGGGCGTGGTGGCTCCTGCCTGTAATTCCAGTACTTTGGGAGGCCAAGGCTGGCAGATCTTTTGAGCCCAGGAGTTCGAGATCAGCCTGGCCAACATGGTGCAACCCTGTCTCTACTAAAAATTAAAAAATTAGCTGAGCATGGTGGCACTTGCCTGTAGTCCCAGCTACTCTGGTGGCTGGCTGAAGTGTGAGAATCACCTGAGTCCAGGAAGTCAAGCGGCTACAGTGAGCCATGATTGTGCCACTGCACTCCAGCCTGGGTGAAGTGAGTGAGACGCTGTCTAAAAATATATATATTTAAAAGAACAAAGAAAAACAGGTTGCTGGGAGTCCCACCCCCAGAGTTTCTTTCTCAGTGGTCTGAGATGGGGGTAAGAATTTGCATTTCTAACAGGCCCCCAGCTGGTGCTACTGCTACTGGTTTGGGGTCCACACTTAAGAGATCTGCTGCTGTAGTCCATCCACATGCAGATCTGCAACTGGCTTCTGAAGTAATGGGACTTCAAAGTGAGATTGCCCAAGTTCAGATCTCTGCTCCACCATTTTATTAGCTCTGTGACCTTGGACGAGTTCCTCAACCTCCAGATCTCTTTCTTCATCAGTAAAGTGGGGTTAGTAATGGTTCAGACCTCAGGGGACTGTTGAAAAGAGTAAATGATTTATTTTGGATAAAGTACCAAGAACAGTGCCTGGCAAATGTTAAGTGCTGCGTAAGTATTTGCAGTGATGATTTGTTCTTTGTTCTCTGACTTTTTTTCTTTTAAACCTTTTTCAGTAACGCATCCCCAATTAATAGAATTGTACAAATCAGTGGCAATTCCATGCCAAGAGGAAGTGGCTCCGGATTTAAGCCATTTAAGGGTGGACCTCCACGACGATTCTGAAAATGAGCTCTCTGCCATGGTTTTATGATAATTTATTGAAATCTCCTGTAAACTCTACTTGACTACTTATGAAAAGGACCTCTGACTTGCTTGAGAGTTCTGTCAGACTTTTCTTTTTAAAAATTTAACATGATTGCTTTTCTCAATTTTGGAGAAGATGTTTAAATAGTTCTGTTGTAACTTTTAATAGTTTTGTGTATCATTCAACTTTTTTTCTTGCAGCACCGAGACACATTTGAAAAGATGGAATTGAAGTCGTTTTGTTTAACGCTGTGTGAATATAAAGAGTAGTTTGCAGCTGTGTGGTAGTGGTTTAATTTGCAGCCTTAGCTCTGTGGTGTCTGGCTCTAGAGTTACTTCTTTTCACCAGGCATGTTCAGCCTCCATTTTGAAGGCTGTCTATGCTTAAGAAGTCTTAGCTGTCTAATTTTTAGAGAATAAGATTGTTCATTGCATTTCTGAGTATTATGTAACCTATTTTTGCAGAAGGTACTGTTACATTAAGTGCATCTGTGTATCCTGGTTTAAAAAAAATGTAATCTTTTTTGAAATAAACCTTCATATTCTGTATAGTTGCTAAAGTGTTGAGAACCTTTTTAATTGTAAAATGAGAACCGATTTTCAGTTTAGTGTAGCAGCACACTTGTTCAGGTTTGCATGGTATGAAACCAAATAGATTCATGAAACCTTGGCCATGAGGTTTGTTTCACAAGGTTCTTAGACCGAGTTGTGCAGGTAAGTGCACTTTTAGGTAATCTGCATTGTTTGATGGATAAATTCCATCTTTGGGAATTGTGTGGGTATTAATGTTTCCATGTTCCCAACTATGTTGAGAAGTGGAAAAAAACCCAGGTTCTAGATGGGTGAATCAGTTGGGTTTTGTAAATACTTGTATGTGGGAAGACATTGTTGTCTTTTTGTGAAAATAAAAATCCACACCTGGAATTGTATGTGTCTTTGTTTTCAGCGTTTTAGGTGTTAGTTGTCCAGTTCTTTCTGTAGTTCAGCCCAAGGTGACTGACTAGGTATAGAGCTCTAAAGGCAGTCTTTTGGTCTTTGTTCCTCAGAAATAAATCTAGCTTAGACTCTTCACCTCAGTAGCTGGGCAGCATATGCTGTTCATGTGTTAGAGACTTAACCACTAATCCTATGGCATTGTTTTAAAAAGGCATCTCTTTTAGGAAATCCCTTCAAGGTAAATGCTGTTCTTTCAAAAAAGCTTCCCACATTCCTTTATATAAATCAGTGGTGAAAAATCCAAATGGTCTAGATATCTGGTAAATTCAGCACTCTCTATGCTCGGTACAGTCATGCCATGAGATGGCTCACACTTCCCAGTGCCATGGGCAACCAAGGTACCGTGGTCTCTGGTCCTTTGGGGAACTGGCACTGTGGGGACTTCTCTGGATTTCTTACCTTTTCTGCCATTCCCAGTCCGACAGTTGTGGGAGCAGGTTGGGTGTGTACGTTGGTGTGAGGGAGGTCTACTTCATTTCTTGATCACAACATTTTGTAGAGTGTTACAGGAGAAGCCTCAGTATCCACTGGAGTGAACGTTGGTGACTTTAGGTTAGAATGTCACTTCTCAGTGTTTCCTCATTTGTAGAGTGGGACTATGTTTCTTAGAAGGGATTATCATACAGCTGCTAACATTGGCTAAGCGCTTTACGTGCTGGGCAATGTGCTAAGCGTTTGAGTACGTTCGCCTACCTAATACTCAGAAGAATCCTCCTAGCCATAGGTAGAATTACTGACCCTGACCTGTTTTCAGATGGGAATCTGGATAGTAACCTGCATTTTAAACATTAGATCCTTAATTTGTTTCAGTCTTTTCTGTACTTACACTGAAGGGTACAAGCCTATAGACATTATAGGTAATTATTTTTTACTCAAATCACCATGGCGAGTGCTTTTTTAAGTTCAGAAAACCTGACAAAACCATCTGATACGCTGTCATTGAGGTTGAGTGACCCTCAGCGATCACCAGCAGCAGCTCGCAGCGACCTGGCTGGCTCAGGGTCAATAGTGAAAACCAAATTTAGAGGGTTTTTTGTTGTTTTGAGATGGAGTCTGGCATTCACCCAGGCTGGAGTGCAATGGCGCCATCTCAGCTCACTGCAACCTCCGCCTCCCAGGTTCAAGAGATTTTCCTGCCTCAGCCTCCCGAGTAGCTGGGACTACAGGCACCTGCCACCATGCCCAGCTATTTTTTGTTATTTTTAGTAGAGTTGGGGTTTCACTGTGTTGGCCAAGCCGGTCTCAAACTCCTGACATCATGATCTGCCTGCCTCAGCCTCTCAAAGTACTGTGATTACAAGTGTGAGCCACCGCTTCTGGCCTATTTAGAGATTTTGTTGTTGTTGTTGTTGTCGTCGTCGTCGTCGAGATGGAGTCTCCCTCTGTTGCCCAGGCTGGAGTGCAGTGGCACTGTCTTGGCTCACTGCAACCTCTGCCTCCCGGGTTCAAGCAATTGCCCTGCTTCAGCCTCCCAAATAGCTGGGATTACAGGTGACTGCCACCATGCCTGGCTAATTTTTTGTATTTTTAGTAGAGACAGGGTTTCACCATGTTGGCCAGGCTGGTCTTGAACTCCTGACTTCGTGATCCGTGAAGGAAGACAGTCTCCTCAAAGCCAAGAGAATGGAGGAAAATGTGCCATTCCCCATGTGCTTGATGCACAATCCAAATGTTTCGCCACAGTGCAATGGCATCAGTGAGTTAGAAGCTATAGACAGCTCACATGATGCAAAAAAGATTCAAGAAAGATAGTAGCCAGTCTTGGTAAGCTGGGCAAGATGCTGACGTCAGAAACTACACATGCCAACAATCATTGTAAAATAAAATTAAAAGCTTAGGAATTACATAGAAAAAATCTCAAGCTCTTAAATGTATGAAGTAATGAAAACATTTAAAACCCTTCTGCCTGGATTGTCACTTAACTCAGTTCCTCCATACTTAACACGTCCTAACAAATACTGAATCCTCATTGTAATCCCAGCTACTTGGGAGGCTAAGGCAGGACAATTGCTTGAACCCGGGAGGCAGAGACTGCAGTAAGCCGAGATGGCGCCACTGCACTCCAGCCTGGCGACAGAGTGAGACTCCGTCTAGAAAAAAAAAAAGAAACGAAAAAAAAAATTGTCAGATTTTTTGCATTTGTAAAGAATCTCATCCAATCCATCTCTCTACCTAAAGATGAATCTCTTCTAATACCTCCAATAACTGCTTAATTAGCATTTCTGTCAAACACCTCAAATTTACCATGTGTAGTTACCCCCAAAAACTAATCCTCTCAAATACTTAATCACCACCTTCAACTCAGTAAGGGCGCTGTAGGTGAAATTAATAATATCCCTTAAAACGCACCACTCAACAATACTGTTTATTTTTATCTGAAACAAATTGTTTCCTGAAATCCTTTAAGTGCTTCCTACAGATAAGCTTCTATCTTTCTTTCTCTTTCCTTTTGACTTGGCCATTCCAGCCAGGCCTAAGGGGCAGGTATCATGTAGTTAATGTTCATCTACATATTCTGTACCAAAATCACCAATATCTATGTCTTCTACCCCTCTTAACATTTTTCTCTGAGAAGATCAACTTCCCCTCCAAGCCCTCTAATGTCTCTCCATCTGCAGAATACATTCAGTCTGCCACCTTATTTCCTACTACTCTCTTCCTTGTTCACCTGGTTCCATGTGCTGACCACAGCATTGTCCCGTGTGTTGACCACAGCATCTCATCTCAAGCCTTTTGCTTGTGCTCCTTCATCTGAAATGATCTCCCGCAGATAGCGATGTGGCTCGCTTCCTCATTGCTTCAGTTCTTAGCTAAAATGTCATTTCCTCAACCATGCCTTCTTTGATTTTATTTAAAATTGCCACACTTAGGCCGGGCGCGGTGGCTCATGCCTATAATCCCAGCACTTTGGGAGGCAGAGGTGGCTGGATCACCTGAGGTCAGGAGTTCGAGACCAGCCTGGTCAACATGGTGAAACCCCGTCTGTACTAAAATTACAAAAAAATTAGCCGGGCATGGTGGTGGGCGCCTGTAATCCTAGCTACTCAGGAGGCTGAGGCAGGAGAATTATTTGAACCCGGGAGGCGGAGGTTGCAGTGAGCCAAGATCACGCCACTGTACTCCAGCCTGCATGACAAAAGCAAGACTCCATCTCAAAATAAAATAAATTTGCCACACTTACTCCCTTTCTCAGCATTCCCCCTCCTTCCCATCTAATCTATTTATAATCCATTTTTTCCTACTTGAATGTAAGCTCCAGAAGGACAGCTGTTTTCGTCTATTTTTTCTTTTCACTGCTGTATCCCTGGCCCCTGGCTCTTAGTAGCCACTCAATAAATATTGGATGAAGGAATAACCATGTAAAGGATTCAGAATTTTTATAATAGGGACTTAGGGAGAGCAATCTGGTTGGAATGGGGGAGCCTGGGCTTTGTCTTAAAGTTCGTGTAACATTGGTGTAGCATTGTTGTAACAAACACAATTAAGATTGAATACTTAAGCCACCCGTTGGTGCAGCCATCAGTAAGAAATGGGATTGTTTAGGGACAGGCTGCCCAGACCAGCAGCCTCAGCCTGGAATTCATGCTGTCTGAGGTGAGATGCCTCCCCCAGGCATAAACATTAGCCATGAAGTCATCTTGGCTCCATGCTCACCATGTAGTTTTCCACCTGGATTTGCCAATAGGGTTAGGAAATGAGAATGAAATCTACTCATTGGTTAAGTTTTCATCAGTTAGGCCGGGCGCGGTGGCTCATGCCTGTAATCCCAGCACTTTGGGAGGCTGAGGTGGGCATATCATGAGGTCATCCTGGCTAACACGGTGAAACCCGGTCCGTACTAAAAATACAAAAATTATCTGGGCGTGGCGGTGGGCGCCTGTAGTCCCAGCTACTCAGGAGGCTGAGGTAGAAGAATGGCGTGAACCCGGGAGGCGGAGCTTGCAGTGAGCTGAGATCATGCCACTGCACTCCAGCCTTCGTGACAGAGTGAGACTCCGTCTCAAAAAAAAAAAAAATTTCATCAGTTTATGAGACCGAGCCCATGGAAAGCTCAAGCAATAACCTTTCATTGGGACAGAGACAGTTTTCCTTCTCTTTTTTTTTTTTTTTTTTTGAGATGGTATCTCACTGTCTCCCAGGCTGGAGTACAATGGCACAATCCCGATTCACTGCAACCTCTGCCTCCCAGATTCAAGTGATTCTCATGCCTCAGCCTCCCAAGTAGCTGGGATTACAGGTGCCTGCCACCATGCCTGGCTAATTTTTGTATTTTTAGTAAAGATGGAATTTCACTATTTTGGCCAGACTAGTCTTGAACTCCTGACCTCAAGTGATCTGCCTCCTCGGCATCTTAAAGTGCTGGGATTACAGGTGAGCCACCATGCCCTTCCCCTTCTCTTAATAAATCTGGTGATGTCCAACAAACTATAAATTCACTAATTTCCTCACCACATTTCAGGCATTTGGGAAGTGGAGTGCAGGGGAAATGGGTCAGATACCATGACAAGAAATGGTGCATCCCTCAAGGACATGGTAATATAAGACTAAAAATTCTAAGGAATTCTGATCCAATGAACCAACACCCTAATTTTCTAAAATTACCAAATTACCTGTTAGCTTCTTTAATGACTTTATTTCCCCTGGATCTGCCATCCTGGGCCTCTGGACAGGTAGCCTGCTAGGATTTGCTTCACCCGGTTGACAGCTCACTCCCTCTGAACTACTCTAAGAACACTCAAATTTATGAGGTAAGATGGTACTACAGGGAAGGCCCTTGCAGCCGGGACAACGTGCAGGGGCATCCAGTCTAGAAACCACAGGCTTCAGAATGTGGATGAATAGGGACTCAAAAACCAGTTTGCCATTTGCTAGATGTGTTCAATTATGGGCAATTTATCTGTATGTCCAGAATACTACAATCAGCTTCGCTAGTAGGAACAGGGCTATTGTAATAAGTGGGAAAATATGTGTCAAATACTGAACAAAATCTGCCCATTTTTTTTTTTTCTAAAAAAGTCACTTTGTGTTCCCTCATTTAAGACAAAAGAGGCAACCTCATTTGTAAAAGGTTGCTGATTAGATAGAGAATTAGGCCGGGTGCGGTGGCTCACGCCTGTAATCCCAGCACTTTGGGAGGCCGAGGTGGGTAGATCACCTAAGGTTGTGAGTTCAAGATCAGCTTGGCCAACACAGTGAAGCCCCTTCTCTGCTAAAAATACAAAAATTAGCCGGGCATGGCTGTGTGCACCTGTAGTTGCTGCTACTCAGGAGACTGAGGCAGGAGAATTGCTTGAACCAGGGAGGCAGAGGTTGCAGTGAGCTGAGATCATACCACTGCACTCCAGCCTGGGAGACAGAGTGAGAATCTGTCTCAAAAAAGAAAAAAAGTAAAAATAAAAACAGATAATTGGATGGGTGCCGTGGCTTACGCCTGTAATCCCAGCAGAATGTTGGGAAGCTGAGGTGGGCGGATCACAAGGTCAGGAGTTCAAGACCAGCTTGACCAACATGGTGAAACCCCATCTCTACTAAAAATACAAAAATTAGCTGGGCGTGGTGGTGGGTGCCTGTAGTCCCAGCTACTTAGGAGGCTGAGGCAAGAGAATTACTTGAACCCGGGAGGCAGAGGTTGCAGTGAGCTGAGATCGTGCCATTGCACTCCAGCCTGGGTGACAGAGCGAGACTCTGTCTCAGAAAGAAAAGATAATTGAACTTGCATAGATGCTAACTGGGCAAAATCTGGGGTCTAATGGGTGATGAGCCTGGGCCACACCCCCACAGGTTCATGGATGGGGTCCCAGCATGTTTTACCCCCAAAAGTTCCTCCAGAGGATTCACATGTACAGCAAGGTTTGACAGTCACTCTAGAGATACAGCTCAGAGTAAGAATAACCAAATGCTTTTTACAAGCCGCTGGCAATCAACTCTGTGTTTTTGCCAGTGGGATGAGATGCTCTAAATAATGTAATTTTCTGATTAAATGATGATCAATTCCTCTGTAGAGCTGAATCACCCAGGGTGGGAGTGGGGGACCTCTGCATCAGCTTTAGGAACTTGGGTCCAGAGTTTTCAGAACTGTCTTGCTTGCCGGGCGTGGTGGCTCATGCCTCTAATCTCAGCACTTTGGGAGGCTGGGGTGGGAGGATCACTTGAGGCTAGTTTAAGACCAGCCTGAACCAAATAGTGAGACCCCGTCTCTTTAAAAACAAAAACAGCCAAACTGCCTTGGTTAAGTTGTGAAATATTAATATTATGTATTATTTAGATAAGCCATACTTTGTTTTCATTCCACTAAATAGAGAATGACCTTTGAAAGAAGTGTAAGAGGCCGGGCACGGTGGCTCACGCCTGTAATCCCAGCACTTTGGGAGGCTGAGGCGGGTGGATTGCGAGGTCAGGAGTTCAAGATCAGCCTGGTGAAGATGGTGAAACCCTGTCTCTACAAAAATTATCCAGGTGTCGTGGCAGGCACCTATAATCCCAGCTACTCGGGAGGCTGAGGCAGAGAATTGCTTGAACCCTGAAGGCAGAGGTTGTAGTGAGCCGAGATCGTACCACTGCACTCCAGACTGGGCAACAGAGCGAGACTCTGTCTGAAAAAAGAAAGGAGTGTATCAAGAGTCTCATTTTGCATCAACTAAAATTTTCATTCACTAAGCAAAAATATTACACTTTCCAGGTGACACACAGTTTAACTATTTTTTTCAAGTAAGTTTTATCTGCTTGACTATTTTTTTTATTTTTTATTTTTATTTCTGAGACGGCGTCTCACTGTGTCGCCCAGGTTGGAGTGCAGTGGCATGATCTTGGCTCACTGCAACGTCCGCCTCCTGGGTTCAAACGATTCTCCTGCCTCAGCCTCCCAAGTAGCTGGGACTACAGGTGCCCGCCACCATGCCCAGCTAATTTTTATATTTTTAATAGAGATGGGATTTTACCATGTTGGCCAGGATGATCTCAATCTCTTGACCTCGTGATCCGCCCGCCTCAGGCTCCCAAAGTGCTGGGATTATTGGCGTGAGCCACCACGCCCAGCCTGCTTGACTATTTTTAAAATTTAAATACAAAAACTCCAAGTGATCACATAGAATGACCAAAGTAAACTCAAATTCTAGTTTTCAGTGCATAGGTTTTACATCTACCTCTAGTATTTTGTTTGATGCTATTATAAATGGACTTGTTGAATGTCAATTTTAATTGTTCATTGCTAGCATATAGAAACAAAAGTATTTTGAAGTAAAATTTACAAATATGCACACATTTTAAGTGTACAGTTTAATGAGCATTGACAAATGTCTACAGCCAAGTTATTACTACGATGATCAAGAATATTTGCATCACTAAAAGTTTCCTTGTGCTCTTTCCTGGTCATCCTAAACCACATCTCCAGCCCCAGGCAACCACTTATCTGCTTTCTACCACTGGAGACTTCGTCTCCTAGAGTTCATATAAACAGGATCATACAGTAATGTCTTATTTTGTGTCTCGTTCCTTTCACTCAGCGCAGTGTTTCTGCAATTCAGCCATGTTGCTGTATCAGTCATTCCATCTCTTTGTTGCTGTGTAGGTTTCCAATGTACGGATGTACCACAAGTTTTTGTGCATTCACCTACTGATGGAAATTTGGTTGTTGACAATGTTTGGCTATTATGAATAAAACTGCTATGAATATTTGTGTACAAGTCTTTGTGTGGACACGTTTTCTTTCTTTCTTTCTTTTTTTTGAGACAAGAGTCTCACTCTGTCACCCGGGCTGGAGTGCAATGGCACGATCTTGGCTCACTGCAAGCTCCGCCTCCCAGGTTCATGCCATTCTCCTGCCTCAGCCTCCCGAGCAGCTGGGACCACAGGCACCCGCCACCACGCCCAGCTAATTTTTGTATTTTTAGTACAGACGGGGTTTCATCATGCTAGCCAGGATGGTCTCGATCTCCTAACCTTGTGATCCACCTGCCTCGGCCTCCCAAAGTGCTGGGATTACAAGCGTAAGCCACCGCGCCCAGCCGACACGTTTTCATGTCTCTTGGGTAAATAGGATTGGATATATGGTAGTGTATATTTAACATTACAGGAAACTGCCAAAGAGTTTTCTGAAATTGTTGTACCTTTGTGCATCAGCAATGTAAAGGATTCAGATTGCTCCACAGATGCACCAGCACTTGGTATTGTCAATCTTTTCAACGCTACCCTTTATTGCTCCACAGATGCACCAGCACTTGGTATTGTCAATCTTTTCAACGCTACCCTTTGTTAGTGTTCAGTATAGTTCAATGTAGTTTTGTTTGTTTTTGTTTTTGAGATGGAGTTTTGAGCTTGTTGCCCAGGCTACAGTGCAATGGCATGATCTCGGCTCACTGCAACCTCCACCTCCCAGGTTCAAGTGATTCTCTTGCCTCAGCCTCCCAAATAGCTGGGATTACAGGTGCCGGCCACCATGCCCCGCTAATTTTTTGTATTTTTAGTACAGACGGGGTTTCACCATGTTGGCCAGGCTAGTCTTGAACTACTGTTCTCAGGTGATCCACTGGCCTCGGCCTCCCAAAGTGCTGGGATTACAGGCGTGAGCCACCATGCCCAGCCCAAATGTGTGTACATATTTTTCTGACTAATGATGGTGAACATGTTTTTAATGTGCTTATTGACCATTAATATATCTTCCTTTGTGGATTATTATTATTCTTTGAGATGGAATCTCTCACTGTTGGCCGGGCTGGAGAGCAATGGAATGATCTCAGCTCACTGCAACCTCCGCCTCCTGGGTTCAAGTGATTCTCCTGCCTCAGCCTTCCAAGCAGCTGGGATTACAGGTGCGCACCACCATGCCCAGCTACTTTTTTTTTTTGTATTTTTTAGTAGACATGGGGTTTCACTATGTTGGTCAGGCTGGTCTCAAACTCCTGACCTCATGATCCACCCTCCTCAGCCTCCTAAAGTGCTGGGATTACAGGCGTGAGACACCATGCCCGGCCATAAATTATTTATTTAAATCTTTACTCCATGTTTTAACATTTTTGTAAATTATTTTATTTCTTTCACGATGATTTAGAGAGACTATCTTCAAGCCAGTACAAATATTTCATAAATGGTATGTGGCTGTTTTCTAACCAGTTGAATAATGTGTTGCACAATAAGCCACCTCACATCTTTCAGCAAGAAATCACATTAAATCTGAATAGTAAAGACATGACACACTGAATTAGTATACAACTAAAATTTGCTTTAAATGTTTCTTTGGGGGAGTGTTGTGGGAAGTCAGGGACCCCGAACGGAGGAACTGGCTGGAGCTGAGGCAGAAGAGCATAAATTGTGAAGATTTCATGGACATTTATCAGTTCCCAAAATTAATACTTTATAATTTCTTATGCCTGTCTTTACTGCAATCTCTGAACATAAATTGTGGAGATTTCATGGACATTTATCACTTCCCTAATAATACTCTTATAATTTCTTATGCCTGTCTTTACTTTAATCTCTTAATCCTGTTACCTTTGTAAGCTGAGAATGTACATCACCTCAGGACCACTATTGTACAAATTGATTGTAAAACGTGTTTGAACAATATAAAATCAGTGTACCTTGAAAAGAACAGAATAACAGCGATTTTCAGGGAACAAGGGAAAATAACCATAAGGTTTACTGCCCGCGGAGTTGGGCAAAATACAGCCATATTTTTCTTCTTTCAGAGAGCCTATAAACGGATGTGCAAGTAGGAGAAATATCACTGAATTCTTTTCCCAGCAAGGAATACCCTGGGGAAGGCATGCATTCCTGGGGGGAGATCTATAAACGGCCACTCTGGGAGTGTCTGTCTTATGTGGTTGAGATAAGGACTGAAATACGCCCTGGTCTCCTGGTCTCCTGCAGTACCCTCAGGCTTCCTAGGATTGGGAAATGCCAGCCTGGTAAATTTTGGTCAGACCGGTTCTCTGCTCTTGAACCCTGTTTACTATTAAGATGTTTTATCAAGACAATATGTGCACAGCGGGACATAGACCCTCATCAGCAATTCTAATTTTGCCCTTTGCCTTGTGATCTTTGTTGCCCTTTGAAGCATGTGATCTTTGTGACCTACTCCCTGTTTGTACACCCCCTCCCCTTTTAAAATCACTAATAAAAACTTGCTGCTTTTGCAGCTCAGGGAACATCACGGACCTACCGATATGTGATGTTACCCCTGGAGGCCCAGCTGTAAAATTCCTCTCTTTGTACTCTTTCTCTTTATTTCTCCGACTGGTCGACACTTAAGAAAAATAGAAAGAACCTAGTTGAAATATTGGGGGTTGGTTCCCCCAGCAGGGGAGAGGACAGCACCCTCTACTCAATAAAGACTACTTTTTTTTTTTTGAGACAGAGTTTCGCTCTTGTTGTCCAAGCTGGAGTGCAGTGGTGCGATCTTGGCTCACTGCAACCTCCATCTCCTGGGTTCAAGCAATTCTCCTGCCTCAGCCTCCCGAGGAGCTGGGATTACAGATGCCTACCACTGCGCCTGGCTAATTTTGTATTTTTAGTAGCAATGGGTTTCTCCATGTTGGTCAGGCTGTTCTCAAACTCCCAACTTCAGGTGATCCGCTCGCCTCAGCCTCCCAAAGTGTTGGGATTACAGGCATGAGCCACCATGCCTGGCCAAAAGAAATATTTTTTACAGTGCAGAAGTCTTTTATTTTTTTTAAAACACCTATTATGCTATGAATTTGTAGGGAAGAGGTTCCAGCAGCTCAGGCTCCTTCCTATTGGTTCTCACAAAGTGTGATTCTCTGGGTAGAGGCTGCTGCTTCAGGTGAACCCAGGTGCCTTTCTCTTTGACTTCTTTCTTTTTCTGATCATTTTCCTTCATATGTTTCAGGAAGCTATCTTGGCTCTTAGAGTGCTTAATGTGCTCAATACACACATTAATTCTCTTGGCAAGAATCTTGCCCTTAACTTGTTTACAACAATGCCAACAGCATGCTGGGTCACACTGTAGACTCTCCAGTTTAGCCATGGTAACACTTGTGGGGCATTCCTTTTTGAACAGTACCCATTCCCTTGATGTCTACAATATCACCTTTCTTATAGATTTGCATATATGTGGCCAAAGGAACAACAACAAGTTTACTAAAAGGCTGAACATATACTGGGTGCCTCTCCTCTTTCCCTTTGTGTTCATCATTTTGGCAAATTACTGGAAGATGGTGGTTCTGGCCATCTTTAATTGTATTTTTAAATTTCGATGAAGTGGGCTGGGTGCGGTGGCTCATGCCTGTAATCCCAGCACTTTGGGAGGCCAAGGAGGGTGGATCATTTGAGGTGAGGAGTTCGAGATCAGCCTGACCAACATGGCAAAACCCCATCTCTACTAAAATAAAAAAATTAGCCAGGCATGGTGGTGGGTGCCTGTAATCCCAGCTACTCAGGAAGCTGAGGCAGGATAATCACTTGAACCCAGGAGGCAGAGGCTGCAGTGAGCCAAGATTGTGCCACTGCACTCTAGCCTAGGCAACAGAGTAAAACTCCGTCTCAAAACAAAACAAAACAAACAAACAAAAAAATTATGAAGTTAGGCTGGACACAGTGGCTCACACCTGTAATCCCAGCACTCTGGGAGGCTGATGATGTGGGAGGACTGCTTGAGCTCAGAAGTTCAAGACCAACCTGGGCAACATAGTGAGACCCCACAACTCTATTAAAAATTTTTTTGATGAAGTTCAGTTTATCAACTTTTTTTCTTTCAAGGTTCATGGATTTTCTTTTGGTAGGGGGGGTGCTATCTAGGAAATCTTCACCTACCTCACGATCACATAGTTTTTTCTCCTATGTTTTCTTCTAGAACTTTTATAGTCTTAGTTTTTATAGGTTATTTTGTTGAGACAGGGTCTCCCTATATTGCCCAGGCTGGTCTTGAACTCCTGACCTTAAGTGATCCACCTCAGCCTCCCCAAGTCCTGAGATTATAGGTATGAGCCACTGCAACTAGCCTTACATTTACATAAAATCCATTTCGGGCCAGGCAGACTGGCTCACACCTGTAATCCCAGCATTTTGGGAGGCTGAGGCGGGTAGCTCACCTGAGGTCAGGAGTTTGAGACCAGCCTATCCAACATGGTGAAACCCCATGTCTACTAAAAACACAAAAATTAGCTGGGTGTGGTGGTACACACCTGTAGTCCCAGATACTCGGGAGGATGAGGCAGGAGAATCGCTTGAACCCAGGAGGCAGAGGTAGTAGTCAGCCGAGATCTTGCCACTGCACTCCAGCCTGGGCGACAAACCGAGACTCCATCTCAAAAAAAAAAAAAAAAAAGAAAAAGAAAAAAGTCCATTTCTAATTAACTTTTGTATGGCATAAATTAAGGATTAAGGTTAATTTTTATCTGTATGTGTACCAGTACATTCTCACATTACTATAAAATAACTGAGACTGGGTCATTTATAAAGAAAAGAGGTTTACTTGGCTCATAGTTCTGCAGGCTGTACAGGAAGCATAGAGGCTTCCGCTTCTGCAGAGGCCTCAGAAAATTTACGATCATGGCGGAAGGCGAAGGGGAAGCAGGCACATACCACATGGCCAGAGCAAGAGCAAGAGAGCGAACTGTGGAGGTGCCATGCACTTTTAAACAACCTCCTCTTGTGAGAACTGTATCACAAGAACAGCACCAAGAGGATGGTGTTACACTATTCATGAAGGATCCATTCCCACGATCCACTCACCTCCCACCAGGCCCTACCTCCAACTCTGGGGATTACAATTTCACATAAGATTTGGTGGGGACACAGACCCAAACCATATTGATACGGATATCCAGTTTTTTCAGTATTATTTGTTGAAAATACTTATTTTCCTGTCCGGGCATGGTGGCTCATGCCTGTAATTCCAGCACTCTGGGAGGCTGAGTTGGGTGCATCACTCGTGGCTAGGAGTTTGAAACCAGCCTGGCCAACATGGTAAAACCCAAACCAGCCTGGCCAATGTGGTGAAACCCCGTCTGTAGTAAAAATTCAAAAATGAGCCAGGCATGGTGGTGGCCCCCCGTACTCCCAGCTACTCAGGAGGCTGAGGCAGGGAAAATTGCTTGAACTGGGGAGGCGGAGGTTGTTGTGAGCCGAGATCGCGCCACTGCACTCCAGCCTGGGCAACAGCACGAGACTCTGTCTCAAAACAAACAAAAACAAACAAAACCCAAAACCAAAAAACAAAACAAACAAAGAGTACTGAATCTGTCAACCCATAATTAGCATCTCTCTTCATTCAGTAGGCTGTAGGCCTTCATTAATCTCTCTCAGTAATGTGTTATAATTTTCATTGTATAGGTCTTCCACATTTTTTTCTAACTCTCACTGCATCCCAAATGGAAAAGACTATTTTTATTTTGCAAGATATATACATTAAAAGCAATAATAACTACCAAGTGTACTTTTACCATCTTTTCCTAAAAGGACATTTCAATACCAAAGAAACAGATGGCAGGAGGTCAGAGTGGTTACAGTGGCTGAAATCTACCTATATGGCACCCACGCCGGCTCCTGTTCTGAGGAGTCATGAAAAACGGAAAGGGAGTAACCCTGAGGCCGACAAATCCCATGTTAGTTCTACTTCACATCCAGTTCACCCTGTGTTCATCTCATCTCTATGGCAGACAGAATAATGGCCCAAAGATGTACATGGCCTGATACCCAGAACCTGTCTCACAGGCCAACAGGACTCTGCAGATGGGAGAGAATTAAGCATTGACACGGGGAAACAATCCTAAATTATCCTGATGGGCCCAGTCTTATCACAGGCATCCTACAAAGTGACCACAGGACCAAAGAGGGTCAGGGTCAGAGGAGTGACAGGGAGACGGAAGCAGAGGTTGGAGTGCAGCACTCTGAGGACAGAGAAAGGGCCATGAGCTGAGGAATGCAGGCAGCCTCTAGGACCCGGAAAAGGCAGGAAACGGATTCTCCTCTAGAGCCTCAGGAAGGAATGTGGCTCTGCAGACACCTTGATTTTGGGCTCTGAGACCCATTTTGGACTTCCGACCTCCAGAACTATAACAGACGTGTGTTATTGGTACGCCACTGGGTTTGTGGTGATTTGATACAACCCACTTTAGGGAACACTGACCCAGAAGGAGGGTGAGGATAGAGAAGCCATAATCAGCACAGAGGTGCCTGGAGGTGGGAGCAGAGGAGGGGTGAGCTGTATCCCAGATAGTAATGGGGTAGAGTGTTTGGGGGCTGGTCAGATTGCATAAGAAGGCAGATGGGGCCGGGCGCGGTGGCTCACGCCTGTAATCCCAGCACTTTGGGAGGCCGAGACGGGAGGATCACGAGGTCCGGAGATCGAGACCATCCTGGCTAACACAGTGAAACCCCGTCTCTACTAAAAATACAAAAAACTAGCTGGGTGCGGTGGCGGGCGCCTGTAGTCCCAGCTACACGGGAGGCTGAAGCAGGAGAATGGCGTGAACCCGGGAGGCAGAGCTTGCAGTGAGCTGAGATTGTGCCACTGCACTCCAGCCTGGGGGACAGAGTGAGACTCCCTCTCAAAAAAAAAAAAAAAAAAAAAAAAAAAAAAAAAAAAAAAGCCTGTAATCCTAGCACTTTGGGAGGCCGAGACGGGCGGATCACGAGGTCAGAAGATCGAGACCATCCTGGCTAACACGGTGAAACCCCGTCTCTACTAAAAAAATACAAAAAACTAGCCCGGCAAGGTGGCGGGCGCCTGTAGTCCCAGCTACTCGGGAGGCTGAGGCAGGAGAATGGCGTAAACCCGGGAGGCGGAGCTTGCAGTGAGCTGAGATCCGGCCACTGCACTCCAGCCCAGGCGACAGAGCCAGACTCCGTCTCAAAAAAAAAAAAAAAAAAAAAAAGAAGGCAGATGAACGGGACCACTGGGTTGGGTGGCGCAGAGGCCATTGGGTTGGGTGGTGCAGAAGCCACTGGCAGCCTTGACAGGAGCTGCTCCCTCTGGAAGAAAGGAAGGACGCCCTGCTGCCGTGGACTGAAGGCTTTTGCTCGCTTTGCCTCACCTAGACGCCCCCTTTCTGCTGCTACATCCCAGCACCCAGCAGGCACTCCGAACACACCTACGATGAACACCCGACTGCTCTGACTCTTCACCCTCCCACCTCCGGGGACTCCAGCCTTACTATTAACACTCCCTTATTCACAGGCCCCTCTGCTGCTCGAGGCGCCTCAGGGCCTTTGCACTGGCTGCTCCCGTGGCCTGGACCACTCTTCTCAGAGATCTCTGCGTGGCTGCCTGCTGCTCATCACCCAGACCCCACACAGCAGCCTCCCGGCATGTGAGAGTGTCACGTATTGAGAGGAAAATATTTTGAAGACATTAGGGTCAGTGAAGTAGGTTATCAAAACTAAATTCACCGGTTTCTTTTTTTTTTTTTTTTTTTTGAAACGGAGTCTCAGGTTGTCGCCCAGGCTGGAGTGCAGTGGCGCGATCTCAGCTCACTGCAAGCTCCGCCTCCCGGGTTCACGCCATTCTCCTGCCTCAGCCTCCTGAGTAGCTGGGACTACAGGCGCCCGCCACCGCGCCCGGCTAATTTTTTGTATTTGTAGTAGAGACGGGGTTTCACTGTGGTCTCGATTTCCTGACCTTGTGATCCGCCCGCCTCGGCCTCCCGAAGTGCTGGGATTACAGGTGTGAGCCACCGCGCCCGGCCAATTCACCGGTTTCTTTTCACCTTTTTTTAACGTGGCGACTAGAACACCTAAGATGGCGTCTGCGGTTCACATTACACATCCTCCCTGGGCAGCGTACTCTAAGCCAGGCTGCAAGGTTCCCCTACAGGGCCAGACAGGAAATGCTTCCAGCTTCTCAGGCTCTCTGTCGTAGTTACGGTGGCAAGAGTCAGCCACAGATGACGTAAGTGAATGCGTATGGCTGCGCACCAAGACTTCACAAAGACAGGTGCTGGGCTGGGCTAGGCCGGCCCCAGACAGTGAGTCGGCCCATGCCTGCTGTGTGGTAAAGAATCCAAACCTGGGGCTCAGAGCGATGGCTCACGCCTGAAATCCCTGCACTTCGGAAGGCCAAGATTAGGTGAATCACCTGAGGTCAGGAGTTCGAGACCAGCCTGGCCAACATGGTGAAACCCCATTTCTACTAAAAATACAAAAAGTTAGCTGGGCGTGGTAGCGGGCGTCTGTGATCTCAGCTACTCATGAGGCTGAGGCAGGAGAATCACTTGAACCCGGGAGGCGAAGGTTGCAGTGAGTGGAGATCACGGCCACTGCACTCTAGCCTGGGCAACAAGAGCGAAACTCTGTCTCAAAAGAAAAAAAAAGAAAAAAAAAAGAAAAAGAAGAAAGAAAAAAAAAGAATCCAGACCTGCCCAGAGAGAGGCCTGGCTTTTGCCCTCCGCCCCTGGGAAGTCGTCTCTGAGCCCTTGGTGCCTCATGCATGAGGAGGGTCTGACTGCCTGGGGGCCTTAGGGCAGCCCACAGCAAGATGAATTTGGGGTGGAGTTTGGGCCAGATGGTATCCCTGAGCTTGGGGGGGCTGGAGGCTGAGGTCAGCCACACAGAGATGGGAGGAGTCCCCAGTAAGAACAAGAACCCAGGACACAAGGTCTGAGGAGCGCCCCTGGCTGGCAACACTCCCTGCGTGCCAGGAGGAGTGAGGGGAGAGGACAGCTGATACCCAGTCTCCGTGGAGCCTTCCGCGCCCTCTTCCCGGCTGCTTCCAGCGCGTCCTTCTCTATGATAAGCGTGACTGTGAACATGGCTGAGTCCTTCTAGAGAACTCGCAAGTATGCCAAGGTCTTGGGGGCCCTACCGACTTGCAGCTGGTGTTGGATGGAACCCCACATGGACTGTCCCTCTGCGCCGTGGCCTCCCCACTGGTTTTCAGGGGCTAAGCAGCGGTCTTCCCTCGGCTTCCTCGTGGCTTCCCCGCTCCCCTGCCTCCTCCCCTCCTCGGTCGTAGCCCCGTCAGGCTCACCCAGAACAACTCCAGCAGGGCCACCGCCTTCTCCCCGCTGCACACCCAGGCCTGCGTGTCAGCGGGCAGCGCGCTCAGGAACTGCTCCAGCACCAGCGGCTCCAGCACCCGCTCCTTGGTCTGCACCTCGGGCCGCCGCCGGTCCCCGCACAGGGCGCGGAGCAGCCCCAGCGCCTCGTGGGGGCCCGACGCGTCGCCCAGGTGGAAGCGGCGGAAGCGGTGCCACGAGGAGCCCGGCGCCAGGCCCTCGGCCTCCTGCTTCACCGGCACCACCAGCTCCGTGGGGCCTCCTGGATGGCAGCGCCTGCCCCGCGTGGCCCAGGGGACAAAGAGGTCTCTGTGAGGGGCGGCGCTCACTCGGGCGGTGAGGAAAGGCTGTCTGTCTCGTGGGATCCCACGGAGTCAAGTCCCGGCTTCTCGCTGGGCCCCCTCCGCGGCTTCTGTACCTCAGTCCTGCAGCTCCTCCCGCAGCCTGTCCTACAGCACAAAGGCTCTGGAGCAAATTCCAGCTCTGCTTCCCACCAGCTCTGTGTCCTTGGACAAGGTACAAGGCACCTTTTGTAATACACTGTATGTCCATGTCCTTGGCTCACTCAGGTGAGGCTCCCCAAGACCCCTTACCTCCCCGCACACGTGCACAAAGCTCACCGGGACTCCTCTTACACATTTTTCATTATTCGTTGCTGGTACATAGAAATACAATTTTTTGTGTATTGATCCTTCTATCCAGTGACTTTGCAGAATTTACTTATTAATTCTAGTAGCTTTACTTTAGATGACTTAGGGTTTTCCATGTATACCATCATGTCTTCTGGGAATGAAGGCAGCATTATATCTTCCTTATTAATTTCAATGCCTCTTCTCCCCCTTGCCTTACTGCATTGGCTGCTATCTCCAATAGAGTGTCAAAAGAAGTGGCGAGGGCAGACAGTCTTGCACAGTTCCCAATTCTAGAAAGAAAGTATTCGGGCTTTCACCATCATTATGTGTGGTGTCAACGTTGAGTTTGCCACTTATATCCTTTATGAGGCTGAGGAAATTCCCTTCTATTCCTGATACGCTCAGAGTTTTTATTACAAATGGGTATTAAATTCTGTCAAGGGCCGGGCGCAGTGGCTCACGCCTGTAATCCCAGCACTTTGAGAGGCCTAGGTGGGTGGATCACGAGGCCGAGAGTTCGAGACCAGTCTGGTCAACATAGTGAAACAGCATCTCTACTAAAAAAAAAAAAAAAAAAAAAAAACAACAAAAAAAAGCCGGGAGTGGTGGCAGTCCCCTGTAGTCCTAGCTACTTGGGAGGCTGAGGCAGGAGGATTGCTTGAACCCAGGAGGCGGAGGTTGTGGTGAGTGGAGATTGTGCCATTGCACTCCAGCCTGGGCAGCAGAGTGAGACTCCATCTAAAAAAAAAAAAATTCTGTCAAATGCTTTTTCTATGTCTGTTGAGATGATATGATGATATTGACAGGGGTTTTCCTCTTCATTCTGTTAATATGGTTAATTACACTGACTGATATTAAAATATTAAACCAATGTTGTAAGTCGGGGAAAATTGACACTTGGTTATGACACTGGGTTCAAGCAATCCTCCTGCCTCAGCCTCCCAAGTAGCTGGGACTATAGACGACTGCCACCACTCCCAGCTATTTTTTTTTTTTTTTTTTTTTGTATTTTTAGTAGAGACGCTGTTTCACTGTGTTGGCCAGACTGGTCTCGAACTCTCGGCCTCGTGATCCGCCCACCTAGGCCTCTCAAAGTGCTGGGATTACAGGCGTGAGCCACTGCGCCCGGCCCTTGACAGAATTTAATACCCATTTGTAATAAAAACTCTGAGCATATTAGGAATAGAAGGGAATTTCCTCAGCCTCATAAAGGATATAAGCGGCAAACTCAAGGTTGGCACCACACGTAACACATATATATATATGTAAAACCAAATCTTACTGGATTTGATTTGCTAAAATTAAAACCTTTTCTTTTTCAAAACCATTTTTTTGGCCTGGTGCGGTGGTGCACGTCTGTAGTCACAGGACTTTGGGAGGCTGAGGTGGGCTGATCACTGGAGCCTAGGAGTTGGAGACCAACATGGACAACATGACGAAACTCTGTCTCCACTAAAAATACAAAAATTAGCCGGGGGTGGTGGTGCACGCCTGTAATCCCAGCTACTCAGGAGGCTGAGGTGGAAGTCACTTGAGCCCAGGAGATCAAAGCTGCAGTGAGCTAAGATCGCATCACTATACTCCAGCCTGAGAGACAGAGCACGACCTTATTTCAAAACAAACAAACAAAAAACAAAAAACAAAACAACAACAACAAAAAAGTTGGTGCGGTGATTCACATCTGTAATCCCAACACTTTGGGAGGTCAAGGCGGGTGGATCACCTGAGGTCAGGAGTTCGAGACCAGCCTGGCCAACATGGTGAAACCCTGTCTACACTCAAAATATAAAATGAGCCAGGTGTGGTGGCACACGCATGTAGTCCCAGGTACTCGGGAGGCTGAGACAGGAGAATAGCTTGAACCCAGGAGTTGGAGACTGCAGTGAGCTGAGATGGAACCACTGCACTCCAGCCTGGGCAAGACAGAGCAAGACTCTGTCTCAAAAACAAAACAAACAAACACACACACACACACACACACACACACACACATTATTTTATTGAGATAGGATTCACATGCCATACATTTCAAATCAGCCACTTAAAGTGTATAATTATTTTAGTATATTCTCAGATACACACCATTATCACCACAATGAATTTTAGAAGATTTTCATCACCTTATGAAGAAATCCTATACTATACTTCTTTTTTGTTGTTGTTTCGCTCTTGTTGGCCAGGCTGGAGGGCTGGGATTACAGGTGTGAGCCACCACCGCACCTGGCCAGAAATCGTATACTCTTTTTTTTTTTTTTTTTTTGAGACGGAGTCTCGCTCTGTCGCCCGGGCTGGAGTGCAGTGGCCGGATCTCAGCTCACTGCAAGCTCCGCCTCCCGGGTTCACGCCATTCTCCGGCCTCAGCCTCCTGAGTAGCTGGGACTACAGACGCCAGCCACCTCGCCCGGCTACTTTTTTGTATTTCTTAATAGAGACGGGGTTTCACCATGTTAGCCAGGATGGTCTCGATCTCCTGACCTCGTGATCCGCCCGTTTCGGCCTCCCAAAGTGCTGGGATTACAGGCTTGAGCCACCGCGCCCGGCCTAAATCGTATACTCTTTAGTTGTCACTGTTGACCCTCTCTTCCCAAGTCATAAGCATCCACTAATCTACTTTATCTTCAGAGTTTACTGTAGAGATTTTATTAAATGAAATAATATAAAATGTTATCTTTTGTGACTGACTTTTTCCCCTTAGCATGATGTTTTCAAGGGTCATCTGTGTTGTGGTATACAGCAGTACTTCATTTCTTTCTAGAGTTGAATAATGTTCCATTGTATGATCTACCACATAGTGTTCATCCATTCATCAGCTGATGGGCATTTAGGCTGTTTTCACCTTTAATCTATTGCAAATAATACCATTATGAACATTCCTGTACAAGTTTTTATTTTATTTTATTTTATTTTGAGATGGAGTCTCGCTCTGTCGCCCGGGCTGGAGTGCAGTGGCCGGATCTCAGCTCACTGCAAGCTCCGCCTCCCGGGTTCACGCCATTCTGCTGCCTCAGCCTCCCGAGTAGCTGGGACTGCGGGCGCCCGCCACCTCGCCCGGCTAGTTTTTTTTGTATTTTTAGTAGAGACGGGGTTTCACCGGGTTAGCCAGGATGGTCTTGATCTCCTGACCTCGTGATCCGCCCGTCTCGGCCTCCCAAAGTGCTGGGAT
>NW_022164132.1:0-2317 GCF_008728515.1 Papio anubis
TTTTTTTTTTAATCCCTCCCCTAGAACCCCATCCCTCACAGGCCCTGGTGTGTGATGGTCCTCTCCCTGTGTCCATGTGTTCTCATTTTTCAACTCCCACTTATGAGTGAGAACATACGGTGTTTGGTTTTCTGATCTTGTGATAGTTTGCTGAGAATGATGGTTTCCAGCTTCATCTATGTCCCTGCAAAGGACATGAACTCATCCTTTTTTATGGCTGCATAGTATTCCATGGTATATATGCACCACATTTTCTTTTTTTTATTATTATCATACTTTAAGTCCTAGGGTACATGTGCACAACAGATTTGTTACATATGTATACATGTGCCATGATGGTGTCCTGCACCCATTAACTCATCATTTACATTAGGTATATTTCCTAATGCTATCCCTCCCCACTCCCCTCTCCCTCCACCCCACAACAGGCCCCAGTGTGTGATGTTCCCCTTCCGGTGTCCAAGTGTTCTCATTGTTCAATCACCTATGAGTGAGGACATGTGGTGTTTGGTTTTCTGTCCTTGCAATAGTTTACTGAGAATGATGTTTTCCAGCTACAAAGGACATGAACTCATCCTTTTTATGGTTGCATAGTATTCCATAGTGTATATGTGCCACATTTTCTTAATCCAGCCTATCATTGATGGGCGTTTGAGTTGGTTCCAAGTCTTTGCTATTGTGAATAGTGCCACAATAAACATATGTGTGTACGTGTATAGCAGCATGATTTATAATCCTTTGGGTATATACCCAGTAATGGGATGGCTCAGTCATATGGTATTTCCAGTTCTAGATCCTTGAGGAACTGCTACACTGTCTTCCACAATGGTTGAACTAGTTTACACTCCCACCAACAATGTAAAAGTGTTCCTATTTCTCCACATCCTCTCCAGCACGTGTTGTTTCCTGACTTTTTAATGATCGCCATTCTAACTGGTGTGAGATAGTATCTCATTGTGGTTTTGATTTGCATTTCTCTGATGGCCAGTGATGATGAGCATTTTTTCATGTGTCTGTTGGCTGCATAAATGTCTTCTTTTGAGAAGTGTCTGTTCATATCCATTGCCTGAATTACAGAGCCTGTTATTGGTTTATTGAGGGATTCAACTTCTTCCTGGTTTAGTCTTGGGAGGGTGTTATATGTCCAGGAATTTATCCATTTCTTCTAGATTTTCTAGTGTGCTTGCATTAGGGTCGTTTATAGTATTCTCTGATGGTAGTTTGTATTTCTGTGGGATCAGTGGTGATATTTCCTTTATCATTTTTTATTGCATCTATTAGATCCTTCTCTCTTTTCTTCTTTTTTAGTCTTGCTAGCTGTCTATCAATTTTGTTGATCTTTTCAAAAAACCAGCTCCTGGATTCATTGATTTTTTGAAGGGTTTTTGTATCTCTATCTCCTTTAGTTCTGCTCTGATCTTAGTTATTTCTTGCCTTCTGCTGGCTTTTGAATGTGTTTGCTCTTGCTTCTCTAGTTCTTTTAATTATAATGTTAGAGTGTCAATTTTAGATCTTTCCTGTTTTCTCTTGTGGGCATTTAGTGCTACAAATTTCCCTCTACACACTTCTTTAAATGTGTCCCAGAGATTCTGGTATGCTGTGTCTTTGTTTTCATTGGTTTCAAATAACATCTTTATTTCTGCCTTCATTTCATTATGTACACAGTAGTCATTCAGAAGCAGGTTGTTCAGTTTCCATGTAGTTGAGCGGGTTTGATTGAGTTTCTTAATGCTGCATTCTAGTTTGATCGCACTGTGGTCTGAGAGACAGTTTGTTATAATTTCTATTCTTTTACATTTGCTGATGAGTGCTTTACTTCCAACTATGTGGTCAATTTTGGAATAGTACAAAGTGGTGCTGAAAAGAATATATATTCTATTGATTTGGGGTGGAGAGTTCTGTAGATGTCTATTAGGTCTGCTTGGTGAATCCAGATAGTTTGCTGAGAATGATGGTTTCCAGCTTCATCCATGTCCCTGCAAAGGACATGAACACATCCTTTTTTTTTTTTTTTGATACGGAGTTTTGTTCTGCCACCCAGGCTGGAGTGCAGAGGCGCAATCTCCTCTCACTGCAGGCTCTGCCTCCCAGGTTCATGCCATTCTCCTACCTCATCCTCCTGAGTAGCTGGGACTACAGGCACCCACCCACACGAATGGCTAATTATTTCTATTTTTAGTAGATACAGGGTTTCACCATTGTAGCCAGGATGGTCTCAATCTCCTGACTTCATGATCTGCTTACCTCGGCCTCCCAAAGTGCTGGAATTACAGGCATAGCCACTGCGCCTGGCCAAACTCATCCTTTTTTATGGCTG
>NW_022164133.1:0-2317 GCF_008728515.1 Papio anubis
TTTTGAGACGGAGTCTCGCTCTGTCACCCAGGCTGGAGTGCAGTGGCCGGATCTCAGCTCACTGCAAGCTCCGCCTCCCGGGTTCACGCCATTCTCCTGCCTCAGCCTCCCGAGTAGCTGGGACTACAGGCGCCTGCGACCTCGCCCGGCTAAGTTTTTGTATTTTTAGTAGAGACGAGGTTTCACTGTGTTAGCCAGGATGGTCTCGATCTCCTGACCTCGTGATCCGCCCGTCTCGGCCTCCCAAAGTGCTGGGATTACAGGCTTGAGCCACCGCGCCCGGCCTTTTTTTTTTTTTTGAGATGGAGTTTTGCTCTGTTGCCCAGGCTGGAGTGCAGTGGCACGATATCAGCTCACTGCAATGTCCGCTTCCTGGGTTCAAGCAATTCTCCCTGCCTCAGCCTCCTGAGTAGCTGGGATTAAAGGAGCCTGCCACCATGCCCAGCTAATTTTTGTAGTTTTAGTAGAGACAGGGTTTCACCATATTGGTCAGGCTGGTCTCAAACTCCTGACCTCAGGTGATACGCCCGCCTCAGCCTCCCAAAGTGCTGGGATTACAGGCATGAGCCACCATGCCTGGCTGGCGAAGACCTATTTTGATGATGCAATATATCAAATTTTTCTTTTATGGTTAGTCCTTTTTTTTTTGGTCTTAAGAAATCTTGCCTATGTCAAGGTTACAGAAACATTCCCTGCTTGCTCTATGAACTTTATGTTTTGAGTTTTTACATTAGGTCTGTGATTCACCCCAAATTAGATTTGAGTATATGGTGTGAGGTAGGGGTTGCAATTCAATTTTTTTTTTTTTCTTTTTTTTTTGAGAGAGTCTCACTCTGTTGCCCAGGCTAGAGTGCGGTGGCATGATCTCAGCTCACTGCAACCTCTGCTGCCCGGGTTCAAGTGATTCTTCTGCCTCAGCCTCCTGAGTAGCTGGCATTACAGGCGCCTGACACTACACCAGGCTACATTTTGTAGTTTTTATTTTATTATTTTTTGAGACAGAGTCTCGCTCTGTCACCCAGGCTGGAGTGCAGTGGTGTGGATCTCGGCTCACTGCAAGCTCTGCCTCCTGGGTTCATGCCATTCTCCTGCCTCAGTCTCCCAAGCAGCTGGGACTACAGGTGCCCACCACCATGCCTGGCTAATTTTTTGTATTTTTAGTAGAGACAGGGTTTTACTGTGTTAGCCAGGATGGTCTCGATCTCCTGACCTGGTGATCTGCCCACCTCGGCCTCCCAAAGTGCCAGGATTACAGGCGTGAGCCACCACGCCCAGCCTATTTTTGTAGTTTTTAGTAGAAACAGGGTTTCACCATCTTGGCCAGGCTGGTCTTGAACTCTAGACCTTGTGATCCACCTGCCTAGGCCTCCCAAAGTGCTGGGATTACAGGTATAAACCATTGCACTTGGCTGCAATTCAATTTTTTTTCCCCAATACAGACCCAGTTGTTCTAGCACCATCTGTTCCTTTCTCCCTTGAATTGTCTTGGTGCCTAGAATTACCTTTTAAGGTGTATCAAATGGTATCACTCCTTTTTCAAAGCCTTTCAGTGGTTTCCCACCTCAGAATAAAGGCCAAAATATACCTCATTAAGGTTCTACATGATCTGGAAAAATGAGATCCTGACTCATCTTCTGATACCCTGACTTACTCCCTTGCTCCAAACATCCTGACCTTGCTATTCTTTCATCATGCCAGACACTCTCCCGCCTCAGGCCTTTGGATGGAAAGCTCTTCCTTCAGATATCCACATGGCTCATTCCTTTACTTTCTTCAGGGCTACGTTCTTAATGAGGCCTTTTTTGGATCCCCTAAAATTTCAGCGGCCTCTCACACTTCTTATTTCCTTCTTTTCCTTATGACTTACCATTATCTAACATACTGTATGTTTAATTTTTCTTGTTTCTATCTGAATGTAAGCTTGAATGGCTATGCATTTATTTTGTTGACTCATCACTCTGGCATTTGAGACAATGCTTAGTACATGGCAAGCATTTGATAAATTCATTAAATTAATAAGAATGTTGGCTGGGCGCAGTGGCTCATGCCTGTAATCCCAGCACATTGGGAGGCTGAGGCAGGTGGATCACGAGGTCAGGAGATCGAGACCATCTTGGCTAACATGGTGAAACCCCTTCTCTACTAAAAAATACAAAAAAATGAGCTGGGCGTGGTGACGGGCGCTTGTAGTCCCAGCTACGCAGGAGTCTGAGGCAGGAGAATGGTGTGAACCCAGGAGGCGGAGCTTGCAGTGAGCTGAGATCGCACCTCTGCACTCCAGCCTGGGCGACATAGCGAGACTCCGTCTCAAAAAAAA
>NW_022164134.1:0-2317 GCF_008728515.1 Papio anubis
TCCCAGCACTTTTGGTGGCCAAGGCGGGTGGCTTAACTGAGGTCAGGAGTTTGAGACCAGCCTGACCAACATGGTGAAACCCTGTCTTTACTAAAAACACAAGATTGCCTGGGCATGGTGGTGCATGCCTGTAATCCCAACTACTTGGGAGGCTGAGCTGGAAGAATCGCTTGAACCTGGGAGGCAGAGGTTGCAGTGACCTGAGATTGTGCCATTGCACTCCAGCATGGGTGACAGAGTGTGACTCCATCTCAAAAGAAAACAAAACAAAAAACGTTCATATAATTTTAATGTTTTTAACTTTGAAAACGGTTTGTTTTTGTTGGCCCAACATATGATCTATCATGGATAATGTTCCATCTGTGCTTGATAAGAATGTGTATCTCATACTGTTATGTGAAATTGTCTACATATGTCTGGTAGGTGCAGTTGTTCTACAGCACTATCCAAACATATTATTTTCTTTCTAGTTTTCTGTCTGAATAATCTATTGTTTTAAGTAGAGTAACAAAGTCCTCTATTATTGTCATATTTGTCTGTTTTGTTCTAAAGTTCTTTTTATATGTTTATATATTTATATACTTCAATGTTGGGTGCATACATTTTTTAATTGTTGTATCTTTTTGACAGATTATTCTCTTATTATTATAGAGCGATCTTCTTTGTCTCTTGGGACAGATTTTTTTTCTAGAAGCCTATTTTGTCTGATATAAATATAACCACTCTTACACTGTTTCAATTATCATTGGCATGGGTTTTTTATATTCTTTAGCCATTAACCTATGTCTTCCCTTAAATCTAAAATAAGTCTCTTGTGTGACACATACTATTAATTTAAAAAATATATTTAGATATTCTGTGAATCTTTTATTTCATTTTCTGCTTTCATAACAGAATATCCTAGAGTTGGTATTTTATTTTTTTAATTTTTATTTGTTTGTTTATTTATTTGTTTATTTGAGACAGAGTTTTGCTCCTGTTGCCCAGGCTGGAGTGCAATGGCACAATCTCGGCTCACTGCAACCTCCGCCTGCCAGGTTCAAGCAATTCTCCTGCCTCGACCTCCCGAGTAGCTGGGATTGCAGGCATGCGCCACCACACCCGTCTAATTTTGTGTTTTTAGTAGAGGTGGAGTTTCTCCATATTGGTCAGGCTGGTCTCCAACTCCCAATCTCAGGTGATCTGCCCACCTCGGCTACCCAAGTGCTGGGATTATAGGCGTGAGACACCGCACCCAGCCCCGTAAGTCAGACTTTTCTATTGCCTATAAAAGTTACTTATGTGATATTTGCCTGTATAAATATTGCCCCATTTTGTTTATTAGTTATCTTGTTTATTTCTTTTCTTGGGTGGTTGTCAGTGTCTTATTGTCTGGATGAGTAGTCAAAAAGGCACTCTAAAATTACCGTCTATTGTTTGAATATATGTTATTGTGTGAGAAAAACACTTGTTATACTAATTTTTAAAAATGTAACTATTTTTTGAGAGATGTAAATATTGGTGATTAAAAACATAGACTTTTAGAGTTGCATACTTACACTATATTTTTAGTGCTTTTAAGTATATTTACATTATTTTGAAACAGATCTCTAGATCAATTTTATCTTTAAAAAGTGCACTTTAATGTCCAATAAGCTGTCTTCTCCTTCTCTCTTTTCCACTTCTGAAAACATTTTACTTTCTGTTTTGCCTATCTCTTTTTGACCATCTTGTTTTAGTCAACATATTATTTCCCACATCTTTAATTTTAACAAGTAAGTTATTCTCCTCTCAGTTCAGATTCATCAGGAAATTGAATCATATCCAGAATAATTAAAACTGAAAGAGTAATATGTTTGTTAAAGCAATGAAGATTGTCATACTAATAAACCCTAAAATTTCAAAGGCTTAGCAAAATAACACACTTTCTGCTTACATCACCATCCCCTTTGGTTTATTTCTGGTTAAGAAAACTTAACCAGAAGTTTGTGATTATTCGGAGTTTGTGATTATTCGGAGTATGTGTAAGTTTGTGATTATTCGGAGATTAGATTTTTAAAAAAATTTTCTATCTGCTTTCTCTCTTTCTTCAGCCAATAGATGAAGAAAGATGCAAAGAAGACACATTTGCTTTTTATCCACACATCACTTCCAGTCACTTTGCTGAGCAAAGTCAATGTGAACAGAGTTGAGAATAGCAGTTTTCTGGCAGGACAGCCACTTCTTAGCAAAAAGATGGCACAATAAAAGTATAAATCTTTCATGGAAGGCTAACGTATTTTCAGCAAATTAAGCATATACATGAATAAAATTCTTGCTGTAAAATATTCATTTTGGC
>NW_022164135.1:0-2316 GCF_008728515.1 Papio anubis
CTGAGGCCCGGCTGCGCCCGGCGACTCGGTCCGCAGGTTCCGCAGCCGATGGCTGGTTCCAGCAGGTTTCACCCAGCCCTCTTCCCCACTTCCGGAAGCCAGGCGCAGTCCACTCACGGTTCCTCGGCTTCCCGGGTGTCCCGGCGTCAGCTAGGGATGTCCCAACACCCGCAGATCACAGGGTGGCCGAGGCTGCTGCAGAGGCACCGGGGCTCCCAGAGCCAGGAAGTAGCAGCGGAGACTCACAGGAAGAGCCTACCGTGGCGAAGGCTAGACAAAGCACCCGCCAGCCGGATCCCGGAAGCCGCCCTCTCCTTTCCGGCGGCGCGCCTGATTGACGGGTCGCCACCCCAGGGTCCCTGATTGTATGGGGCTTCAGGACCCGCCCCCTCAGGCCCTGAGTGACAGGAGATTGCGATCTCACGTGAGGCTGGATGAGGCCAGAATGACCGTTTTGGCCTAGCGGTTTATAGGGGGTGCGTCCTTCCTGCGCTGGGATCTGACCACGCAAGGAGCACATTCGCATTTAACCTTGTGTACAAGGTTATAGCTATTTGTGCATAATATAGATATAAAATTGCAAGCAATATAATGACAATTCTGTAACTGCCCAGTGGGTTCACCTTGCCCGCTACCTAGACAGAGCCAATTTCTCAAGACGGGGGGAATAGCAATAAAGAAGGAGTAATTCACGCAGAGTCGGCTGTGCGGGAGACCGGAGATTTGATGCTTATTTTATTTTATTTTATTTTATTTTATTTTATTTTATTTTATTTTTTTATTTCATTTTATTATTTCTGAAACAGAGTCTTGCTCTGTCGCCCAGGCTGGAGTGCAGCCTCAGAGTTTTATGATTATTCAAATCAGTCTCCCTGAGCATTTGGGGATAAGAGTATTTAGAAAGTTAATTTTGCCAAGGTTAGGGATGCTTGTGCATGACACAGCCTCAGGATGTCCTGATGACAGCTGCCCAAGGTGGTCAGAGCACAGCTTGGTTTTGTTGGAGATAAATGCTCTGTGACGCAAAGTGAAACCAGCACTTAAGCAAAAGTTTTCTCAGCAACGCAATTTACCTCTGCGGAAGCGTGCTGCTCGCATCAATCACAATTGCAAGAGCACAGGGAACAAAGGAAAGCAGGGGTTTTTATTCCTAATGCAATCCCTACCTCTGGTATGGGCTGGGGCCAGACCTCAAGATCTAAACTAACCCCGTTGGCTATTTGTGAATACTTTCCCAAATAAGGAAGGGGGAAGGGAGTCGTGAGTTACAATGGTGGGACGTGTGGTTTGGAAGGGAGAAATGGGTGCAGAGCCGGTAACAAGGGAACAGATGTGAGTTATTGATTAGAACTGACGGGGGGAATGTTGTTTACAGTAACTAAGGGTAAGGAGGCATGGAGAACAAGAAAGTTGAGTTTGAGAACAAAACACAAGAACGTTAACATGCCAAACCTTGGAAGAGAAACTGACTGTATCTGACAGTTTTACACATTTTAGGGAGATAGGAGACATCAATCAACATATGTAAGATGAACACTGGTTTGATCCGGTACAACCTGAAGCAAAAGTGGGTCAACTTGAAGCCAGGAGGGGGCTTCCAGGTCACAGGTAGGTGAGACAGGAACGGTTGCATTCTTCTGAGTTTCTGATGAGCCTTTCCAAAGGAGGCAATAAGATATGCATTCTTCTCAGCGAGCAGCGGATGACTTCGAATAGAATGGGAGGCAGGTTTGCCCTAAGCAGTTCCCAGGTTGACTTTTCCCTTTATCTTAGTGATTTGCGGGGCCCCAAATATTTTCCTTTCCAATTTCCCCCTTTTGTTTTAAAAATATTTTGGAGAAAGCATTTTAGAAGAAAATCAGCCTCTGGTGGCAGGTTTTGTCTGACTTCTCATGGAGTAGCTGAGATTACAGGCGAGCGACACCACACCTAGCTAATTTTTTTTTTTTTTTTTTTTTGGTGGTAGAAAAGGGGGTCTCCCTCGGTTGCCCAGGCTGTCTCTGGTGCCCAACGCAGGGCTCCCCGTAATCTCTACAAATAATCCAGTGAAGGAACACCAGAGCGTGGAAAGCTGAGGACGACCGACAAACGACTCCCGAGTAGGTTTTCACTTCAAGCTCTAGGGTAAGGAGGGTGCTCGGGGAATTCCAGGGAAACCTCGGGAAAATGTGGGTCGAGCTGAGAGTAAGTTCGCTAATTACTTAAGCCTTGTGCAGCAGTTACTGCGCCGCGGAGGGGTAATTGTCAGTACCCAAAATCTCACATCTTTGTTCCGCCTGGTAGACAAGTATTCTCCTTGGTTCCCGGAATATGGAA
>NW_022164136.1:0-2314 GCF_008728515.1 Papio anubis
TTGGGTGAGCGCTATCAGTTCGGCCTTCTGGGCCGATGTCCCCGGGGGCAGGGGTTCCGCCCAGATTACCTCAGTCTCTGAAGTCACTGCCGCTCCAGCGTACCTCTGGCCTTGATGCATGAAGCTGCTCCCATCAGTGAACCAGACAAGGTCAGCGTCAGGGAGTGGGCGGTCCTGCAGGTCCTCTCAAACTCCGTGCACCTGAGCTAGTATCTCGGTGCAATCATGGAGTGGCGCGTCCAGGTCCGGGTTGGGCAGCAGCGAGGCAGGATTTAAGGTCGTTGGGGGCAGGAAAGTTATCCTGAGGGGATTTAGTAGTAGTCCTTGGTAGTGGGTGAGCCGGGCGTTACTTATCCATCGATTAGATGGCTGTTTGAGTACACCCTCGATGGCATGTGGGGTAACGACCCATAATTCTTGACCCATGACAAGTTTATCAGCATCTTGTATCATCAGAGCCGTGGCCGCAATCATTCGGAGACAAGGGGGCCACCCGGCAGCCACTGGGTCTAACTTCTTTGACAGGTAGGCAACCGGCCTCCGCCAGGGGCCTAAGTTCTGAGTTATTACCGCCTTGGCGACACCCTTACTCTCATCCACGTGTAAGTGGAAGGGCTTGGTGACATCAGGTAGTCCCAGTGCAGGCGCAGAGAGTAGGGTGGTTTTGATCTGTTGGAAAGCCGACTCGGCTTCGTCTGTCCAATTAAATGGCTGCTGCCCCCGTGTTGCCTGATACAAGGGTTTAGCCAGTTCTGCGAACCCAGGTATCCATAGTCTACAAAATCCCACCGACCCCAGGAATTCCCTCACTTGTCGGGTGGATTGTGGTCTGGGGATCTGCAGAACAGTCTGCTTCCGAGCGTCTGTTAACCAGCGCTGCCCTCCTTTTAGCAGGTACCCCAGATATGTTACTTCTGGCTTACAGATTTGAGCTTTCTTTGCCGAGGCTCGGTAGCCTAGATTTCCCAGAGCTTGTAAGATACTTTTGGTCCCTTGAATACAAGCTTCTTGGGTTTCAGCAGCAATCAGGAGGTCATCACCATACTGTAGTAAAGTTATTTCAGGGTGTTTACGTCGGTACTCACCCAGGTCTTCATGGAGGGCCTCATCGAACAGGGTAGGAGAGTTTTTGAATCCCTGCGGCAGCCTGGTCCATGTCAGTTGGCCACTTATGCCCCTTCCAGGGTCATTCCACTCGAAGGCGAAGAGCTTTTGGCTCTGAGGGGCTAAAGGCAAACTGAAGAAAGCATCTTTCAAATCTAAAACAGTGTACCATCGATGTTTAGGGTTTAGGGTACTCAGGAGGGTATACGGGTTAGGCACAGTTGGGTGTGTGTCCACAACTCTCTTATTGATTTCTCTTAAGTCTTGTACAGGTCTCTATTCTCCACTATTAGGTTTTCGTACCGGCAACAATGGAGTATTCCAGGGCGAGTGACATGGGCGCAGGACCCCTTGGTCAAGGAGCCGGCAGATATGCGGGGCAATTCCTTTCTTGGCCTCTAGGGGCATCGGGTATTGGCGTACCCGCATGGGGTCTGCCGCAGGCTTAAGTTCAACAAACAAGGCAGGACGGTGTTTTGCTAGTCCTAAGCCCCCCGTTTCCGCCCAAGCTGCTGGATATTGCTGGAGCCAGGTTGCTATGTCCTGGTCAGGGGCCACTCACTCCTGGTGGAGCCGGTACTCATCTTCTAGGGTTATAGTCAGGACGGACACGGGCCGATTGTGGGAGTTGGTCACGACAGGCCCCTCAGGGAGGAAATGGATCTGTGCTCCCATTTTAGTCAGCAGGTCTCTCCCTAATAGGGGACAGGGGCTCTCAGGGATGACCAGGAAAGAATGGGTTACATTCCTGGCTCCGAGGTTTACTGTCCTTTGTGTCGTCCATGGGTATTTCTTAACTCCTGTGGCCCCTTGTACCCACGAGGACTTGGAGGATAATTTTCCATTAGTTTTAACTAGGACTGAGTGCTGTGCTCCCGTATCGACCAAGAACTGGACTGGGGACCCCTCCACTTGCAAAGTTACCCTAGGTTCGGGGAGGGGGGTCCGAACCCCATCTTCCCTAGTCTTCGTCTTGAGTGACTAGTACGGGTGTAGACCTAGGGGGTCCCTGTCCTCGTTGTTTCTTTTTGGAGCAGTCTCTTACCCAGTGGCCAGCTTCCTTACAGTAGGCACATTGGTCTTTGCTCAGATTATCATGCCTGGGAGGCTGCCTAGGTTGGGTGATCTCTGGCTGTAGATGCTCTTTCTGTACTACTGCTGCCAGGACCTTGGTCATTTTTTCAGTGGCCTTTATTTGCTTTTCCTCTGG
>NW_022164137.1:0-2313 GCF_008728515.1 Papio anubis
ATGAGCTCGTTGTGGATTATTTACCAATATAGTATATCATGTGGTCCTGTAGCATTTATTTGTATACAGTAAATATGCTGTAAATATGAATAATATATACTTTACATTGATGTGACAGTGATATGTTTTTTACAAACTGTGAGACATTTTAGGGTCACAATGGAAAAATATTCCTTACTTTAGGCTACATGTTTGTGCTCTGTCATTGTTTTGTCACGATATTGGAAACCGGCTTCCGTAAAAGTAATTTGAAGCACATGTAACAGCTCTTTATTTGTTAAAGAATCTTATGCTTTTCTGTTCCTAAGCTTTGAGGGTCGTGTTTGGAAAGGTTAAAATAAGTATTTTTGTGTGTGTCATATTTACACATTTCAGCATTATTTACCATCTGTACTTAATTTGAAACCATTTGGTGTTTATACTTTGTAGATATCTCTTCCAAATGCACAATGAAGGAGGTCTTGTCAACAGCGCAAGGCAATAGAGAAGTGTTCCACACAGGGACATTGCAAAGACATGAAAGTCATCACATTGGAGACTTTTGTTTCCAGGATATTCATAAACATATTCATGATGTTGACTTTCAGTGGCAAGAAGATGAAAGAAATGACCATGAAGCACCCATGACAAAAATAAAAATGTTGACATGTAGTACAGACCGATATGATCAAAGTCATGCTGGAAACAAACCTATTAAAGATCAGTTTGGATTAAACTTTCATTCGCATCTGCCTGAACTGCACATATTCCACACCGAACAGAAAATTGATAATCAAGTTGAAAAGTCTATCAATGATGCTTCCTCGGTTTCAACTGCCCAAAGAATTTCTTGTAATCCCAAAACCCATATGTCTAATAACTATGGGAATAATTTCCTGAATTCTTCATTACTCACACAAAAACAGGAAGTACAAGTTAGGGAAAGATCTTTCCAATGCAATGAGAGCAGGAAAGTCTATAATTATAGCTCACTCCTAAGGAAACATCAGATAATCCATTTAGGAGAGAAACAATTTAAATGTGATGTATGTGGCAAGGTCTTTAATCGGAAGCGAGACCTTGCATGCCATCATAGATGTCACACTGGTGAGAAACCTTACAAATGTGAAGAATGTGACAAAACTTTCCGTTTCAAATCAAGCCTTGAAAAACATTGGAGAATTCATTGTGGAGACAAACTGTACAAGTGTAATGAGTGTGGCAAGACCTTTAGTCCGAAGTCATACCTTATGTGCCATCGTAGACTTCATACTGGAGAGAAACTTTACAAATGTGAAGAATGTGACAAAGCTTACAGTTTCAAATCAAACCTTGGAATACATCAGAAAATTCACACTGAAGAGAATCCTTACAAGTGTACTGAGTGTGGCAAGACCTTCAGCTGGATGTCATCCCTTACGTGCCATCATAGACTTCCTACTGGAGAGAAACCTTACAAATGTGAAGAATGTGACACAGCTTTCTGTTTGAAATTAGACCTTGAAGGACATAGCAGAATTCATACTGGAGGGAAACCATACAAGTGTAATGAGTGTGGCAAGACCTATACTCAGAAGTCATCCCTTACATGCCATCGTAGATATCATACTGGAGAGAAACCTTACAAGTGTAATGAGTGTGGCAAGACCTTTACTCAGAAGTCATACCTTACATGCCATCGTAGACATCATACTGGAGAGAAACCTTACAAGTGTAATGAGTGTGGCAAGACCTTTACTCAGAGGTCATCCCTTACATACCATCGTAAACTCCATACTGGAGAGAAACCTTACAAGTGTAATGACTGTGGCAAGACCTTTAGTCAGAAGTCATACCTTACATACCATCGTAGACTTCATACTGGAGAGAAACCTTACAAATGTGAAGAATGTGACAAAGCTTTCCGTTTCAAATCAAGCCGTGACAGACATAGGAGAATTCATGCTGGAGAGAAACTGTACAAGTGTAATGAGTGTGGCAAGACCTTTAGTCTGAAGTCATACCTTACATGCCATCGTAGACTTCATACTGGAGAGAAACCTTGCAAATGTGAGGAATGTGACGAAGCTTACAGTTTCAAATCTAACCTTGGAATACATAAGAAAATTCATACTGAAGAGAATCCTTACAAGTGTAATGAATGCAGCAAGATCTTCAGCTGGATGTCATCCCTTACGTGCCATCGTAGACTTCCTACTAGAGAGAAACCTTACAAATGTGAAGCATGTGACAGAGCTTTCCATTTGAAATTAGACCTTGAAGGACATAGGAGAGTTCATACTGGAGGGAAACCATACAAGTGTAATGAGTGTGGCAAGACCTTTACTCGGAAGT
>NW_022164138.1:0-2313 GCF_008728515.1 Papio anubis
CATTGTGGTTTTGATTTGCATTTCTCTGATGGCCAGTGATGATGAGCATTTTTTCATGTGTCTGTTGTCTGCATAAATGTCTTCTTTTGAGAAGTGCCTGTTCATTTCCTTTGCCCACTTTTTGATGGGTTTTTTTTTGTCTGTTTTTTGTTTTTTGGGTTTTTTTTGTAAATTTGTTTGAGTTCTTTGTAGGTTCTGGATATTAGCCCTTTGTCAGATGAGTAGATTGCAAAAATTTTCTCCCATTCTGCAGGTTGCCTGTTCACTCTGCCGGTAGTTTCTTTTGCTGTGCAGAAGCTCTTTAGTTTAATTAGATCCCATTTGTCAATTTTGGCTTTTCTTGCCGTTGCTTTTGGTGTTTTAGACATGAAGTCCTTGCCCATGCCTATATCCTGAATGGTATTGCCTAGGTTTTCTTCTAGGATTTTTATGGTTTTAGGTCTAACATTTAAGTCTCTAATCCATCTTGAATTAATTTTTGTGTAGGAAGTAAGGAAGGGATCCAGTTTCAAGTTTCTACTTATGGCTAGCCAGTTTTCCCAGCACCATTTATTAAATAGGGAATCCTTTCCCCATTTCTTGTTTTTGTCAGGTTTGTCAAAGATCAAATGGTTATAGATGTGTGGTATTATTTCTGAGGTCTCTGTTCTGTTCCACTGGTCTATAGCTCTGTTTTGCTACCAGTACCATGGTTACTATAGCCTTGTGGTATAGTTTGAAGTCAGGTAGCATAGCGTGATGCCTCTTGCTTTGTTCTTTTGACTTAGGATTGTCTTGACAATGCATGCTCTTTTTTGGTTCCATGTGAACTTTAAAATAGTTTTTTCCCAATTCTGTGAAGAAAGTAATTGGTAGCTTAATGTGGATGGTATTGAATCTATAAATTACCTTGGGCAGTATGGCCATTTTCGTGATATTGATTCTTGCTATCCATGAGCATGGTATGTTCTTCCATTTGTATGTGTCCTCTTTTATTTCATTGAGCAGTGGTTTGTAGTTCTTGAAGAGGTCCTTCACATCCCTTGTAAGTTGGATTCATAGGTATTTTATTCTCTTTGAAGCAATTGTGAATGGGAGTTCATTCATGATTTGGCTGTCTGTTATTGATGTATAAGAATGCTTGTGATTTTTGCACATTGATTTTGTATCCTGAGACTTTGCTGAAGTTGCTTATCAGCTTAAGGAGATTTTGGGCTGAGATGATGCAGTTTTCTAAATATACAATCATGTCATCTGCAAACAGGGACAATTTGACTTCTTCTTTTCTTAATTGAATACCCTTGATTTCTTTCTCTTGCCTGATTGCCCTGGCCAGAACTTCCAACACTATGTTGAATAGGAGTGGTGAGAGAGGGCATCCCTGTCTTATGCCAGTTTTCAAGGGGAATGCTTCCAGTTCTTGCCCATTCAGTATGATATTGGCTGTGGGTTTGTCATAAACAGCTCTTATTAGTTTGAGATATGTTCCATTAATACCGAATTTTTTGAGAGTTTTTAGCATGAAGAGCTGTTGAATTTTGTCAAAGGCCTTTTCTGCATCTGTTGAGATAATCATGTGGTTTTTGTCTTTGGCTATGTTTATATGCTGGATTACATTTATTGATTTGCATATGTTGAACCAGCCTTGCATCCCAGTGATGAAGCCCACTTGATCATGGTGGATAAGCTTTTTGATGTGCTGCTGGATTCGGTTTGCCAGTATTTTATTGAGGATTTTTGCATCGATGTTCATCAGGGATATTGTTCTAAAATTCTCTTTTTTTGTTGTGTCTCTGCCAGGCTTTGGTATCAGGATGATGTTGGCCTCATAAAATGAGTTAGGGAGGATTCCTTCTTTTTCTATTGATTGGAATAGTTTCAGAAGGAATGGTACCAGGTCCTCCTTGTACCTCTGGTAGAATTCAGCTGTGAATCCATCTGGTCCTGGACTTTTTTTGGTTGGTAGGCCATTAATTATTGTCTCAATTTCAGAGCCTGTTATTGGTCTATTCAGGGATTCAACTTCTTCCTGGTTTAGTCTTGGGAGAGTGTAAGTGTCCAGGAATTTATCTATTTCTTCTAGGTTTTCTAGTTTATTTACGTGGAGGTGTTTATAGTATTCTCGGATGTTAGTTTGTATTTCTGTGGGGTCGGTGGTGATATCTCCTTTATCATTTTTTATTGTATCTATTTGATTCTTCTCTCTTTTCTTCTTTATTAGTCTTGCTAGTGGTCTATCAATTTTGTTGATCTTTTCAAAAAACCAGCTCCTGGATTCACTGATTTTTTTGAAGGGTTTTTTGTGTCTCTATCTCCTTTCATTCTGCTCTGATC
>NW_022164139.1:0-2312 GCF_008728515.1 Papio anubis
ATGATTCCATTTCTATCAAATTCTAAAATCTGTGATGGAAAAATATCTAAGGGTGTATTGGGGTTGGGGACGGACTAAGAGGAGGCATAAGGGAACTTTCTAGTCTCTACTGTGATCCAAACCCCATGCTATGAACGTTGTACACAGTATCTCATTTAATCCTCAAAATTACCCTATCAGGCAGTTACTGTCACTTCCTCCACTTTATATAGAACATCAACTCAGAGAATCTAGGTACTGTGTCCTACACCTACTTAGAAGTCACCAATTCCTTAGGTACTTTAAAATGTTTTAAATAAAAATTAATAAAGTAGTCAAAAAATAGCTTGTAAATAGCATTTCTACAAATATCTCCTAAGACAATTTTCACATTGATGTCCAAAGACATTGACAAGAATGTTTTCTGCAACATTGCTTAAAATAATGAAAAACTAGAAGCAACCGAAATGCCCATTATTAGAAGAGTTTGATTAGTTCTCATACTTCCATATTATAGAATATAGTGCTGATGTAGATTGATAAAATTAAGTTAAAAAATCACATTTACCTTCTGCTTATGGGCCCAAGGAGACATGTTCAAGAATATTCATTGCATTTGTACATAAACACAAATACAAAGGAAAAAGTAGAGGCTTTCTACATGTGGTTATTTATTGGAGGAGGAAGAGGAGAAGAATGAAAGAAAACTTGCACTTTGCATATGCTTTGGTAGTGTATATTTTTGTATATAACTTGAGTCATTTTCATAAATATATTTTCAAGTCTGCGTAATTACTAGGTAAGAAGACCATTGAGTTGCTTTAGTAAAAATCCTTCCCATTACTGCAACTGATTTCTGCAGCCAGAATGTTCCCAGGCCCTGAAAAGGGGAACCACTAAAACTAGAAGGCAGAAATACTGACATCGGAGAGGCAGAGTTCGAGAACATGGGCCTAAAGTATCAAATCTGTCTGCAGCCCTGATCAGCAACTTCAAGAAGCCTTGCAATTTTCAGTGCTTAATAAATGAGTTACATTGAAAACAAATCCATGACAGCCATGCATTAGAAAGAAAGGTTACGTGTGTCCCCAGTAATAAAGTATGTGCACAACATAAATTAAAAGATACCAATTTATACTCATATGATTGGCAAAAAAAATGTTAAAGCCTAGCAAAATCAAGTGAAGCCAAACACGAAACAAGCTTCCCAGTATTGCTTGTGGGAATACAGATTGTTATAACTACTTCAAACAATTGGCAATTCGTAGTAAAAATGAAGACAAGCCTACCCTACAATTTAGAAATCCTACTTCTAGGAACATAGTAAGAGAGATTCTTCCCAAGAAGCCTATACAGGAATGTATATGGCACTATTGCTTGTAATTGTACATCGTGGTATTTCCATATGGTAAAGTATTATTCAGCAGGGAAAGTAAATAGACCAGAGATAGACATTTCTATATGAATAAGTTTAGAAAGGTAAAATTGAACATAGGAAGCTGCAACTGTAACTGTAATGCTTTGTTTTGCTAGAAAACAAAAGGGGGGAGGGCAAAAGTAAAGAATCTGAAATATATGTAGGAAAATATCAATATTTTAAATTTTTTCATGGTGGATATATGGGTGTTTCTCATATTATTTTCTGTCTTTTCTATATGCTTGAAATATTTAATAATAAAGAAAAATATAAAAGGCATAGGAAAGAATATTCTGAGAAAATACATCAAAATGTTTATGGATATTAATTCTGGTAAGATTTTAAATGACCTTAATTTTCCTTTTTATATTTCTCTATATATCCTAATCACACCATATTAAATATGTATTTCATTTATGACAATAAAAATATATTATTTTAAAACTCATATATATACAGTTATTTATGAAATATGATGAAACCATATGAAACATAGCAAAAAGAATGAAAACTAGACCATGATATTAAGAGTTTTTGACTTTTGGATGGAGCTATGAGTGACTTTTTTCTTCACGTTTATCTCTAAACTCAATTTTTCTGTAATGGGAAAATAAAATATTTGTGAAAGCTGGAATAAATAAAAACCTATAGGTTTTAAATGAAAAGAAATTCAAATAATTTTTCCAGCATTATAAAATGTTCATATTCCTAAAGGTGAAGTAAGTTACAAAAACATCAGTGTTTTTAAAGAAAAATTAGAAGATTTTTAAAGGAAGTCTGTTATGATACTGCAGTTTATACTGATGCTGTGTGTTTGTTGGCTCCGCTCATCAGAATATTAAGTTAAATAGTATATGCTATGCCATAAATAAATTCTATGAGCAGAGGTCACTGAGAAAGGGGAACACAACGGTTA
>NW_022164140.1:0-2312 GCF_008728515.1 Papio anubis
ATGATTCCATTTCTATCAAATTCTAAAATCTGTGATGGAAAAATATCTAAGGGTGTATTGGGGTTGGGGACGGACTAAGAGGAGGCATAAGGGAACTTTCTAGTCTCTACTGTGATCCAAACCCCATGCTATGAACGTTGTACACAGTATCTCATTTAATCCTCAAAATTACCCTATCAGGCAGTTACTGTCACTTCCTCCACTTTATATAGAACATCAACTCAGAGAATCTAGGTACTGTGTCCTACACCTACTTAGAAGTCACCAATTCCTTAGGTACTTTAAAATGTTTTAAATAAAAATTAATAAAGTAGTCAAAAAATAGCTTGTAAATAGCATTTCTACAAATATCTCCTAAGACAATTTTCACATTGATGTCCAAAGACATTGACAAGAATGTTTTGTGCAACATTGCTTAAAATAATGAAAAACTAGAAGCAACCGAAATGCCCATTATTAGAAGAGTTTGATTAGTTCTCATACTTCCATATTATAGAATATAGTGCTGATGTAGATTGATAAAATTAAGTTAAAAAATCACATTTACCTTCTGCTTATGGGCCCAAGGAGACATGTTCAAGAATATTCATTGCATTTGTACATAAACACAAATACAAAGGAAAAAGTAGAGGCTTTCTACATGTGGTTATTTATTGGAGGAGGAAGAGGAGAAGAATGAAAGAAAACTTGCACTTTGCATATGCTTTGGTAGTGTATATTTTTGTATATAACTTGAGTCATTTTCATAAATATATTTTCAAGTCTGCGTAATTACTAGGTAAGAAGACCATTGAGTTGCTTTAGTAAAAATCCTTCCCATTACTGCAACTGATTTCTGCAGCCAGAATGTTCCCAGGCCCTGAAAAGGGGAACCACTAAAACTAGAAGGCAGAAATACTGACATCGGAGAGGCAGAGTTCGAGAACATGGGCCTAAAGTATCAAATCTGTCTGCAGCCCTGATCAGCAACTTCAAGAAGCCTTGCAATTTTCAGTGCTTAATAAATGAGTTACATTGAAAACAAATCCATGACAGCCATGCATTAGAAAGAAAGGTTACGTGTGTCCCCAGTAATAAAGTATGTGCACAACATAAATTAAAAGATACCAATTTATACTCATATGATTGGCAAAAAAAATGTTAAAGCCTAGCAAAATCAAGTGAAGCCAAACACGAAACAAGCTTCCCAGTATTGCTTGTGGGAATACAGATTGTTATAACTACTTCAAACAATTGGCAATTCGTAGTAAAAATGAAGACAAGCCTACCCTACAATTTAGAAATCCTACTTCTAGGAACATAGTAAGAGAGATTCTTCCCAAGAAGCCTATACAGGAATGTATATGGCACTATTGCTTGTAATTGTACATCGTGGTATTTCCATATGGTAAAGTATTATTCAGCAGGGAAAGTAAATAGACCAGAGATAGACATTTCTATATGAATAAGTTTAGAAAGGTAAAATTGAACATAGGAAGCTGCAACTGTAACTGTAATGCTTTGTTTTGCTAGAAAACAAAAGGGGGGAGGGCAAAAGTAAAGAATCTGAAATATATGTAGGAAAATATCAATATTTTAAATTTTTTCATGGTGGATATATGGGTGTTTCTCATATTATTTTCTGTCTTTTCTATATGCTTGAAATATTTAATAATAAAGAAAAATATAAAAGGCATAGGAAAGAATATTCTGAGAAAATACATCAAAATGTTTATGGATATTAATTCTGGTAAGATTTTAAATGACCTTAATTTTCCTTTTTATATTTCTCTATATATCCTAATCACACCATATTAAATATGTATTTCATTTATGACAATAAAAATATATTATTTTAAAACTCATATATATACAGTTATTTATGAAATATGATGAAACCATATGAAACATAGCAAAAAGAATGAAAACTAGACCATGATATTAAGAGTTTTTGACTTTTGGATGGAGCTATGAGTGACTTTTTTCTTCACGTTTATCTCTAAACTCAATTTTTCTGTAATGGGAAAATAAAATATTTGTGAAAGCTGGAATAAATAAAAACCTATAGGTTTTAAATGAAAAGAAATTCAAATAATTTTTCCAGCATTATAAAATGTTCATATTCCTAAAGGTGAAGTAAGTTACAAAAACATCAGTGTTTTTAAAGAAAAATTAGAAGATTTTTAAAGGAAGTCTGTTATGATACTGCAGTTTATACTGATGCTGTGTGTTTGTTGGCTCCGCTCATCAGAATATTAAGTTAAATAGTATATGCTATGCCATAAATAAATTCTATGAGCAGAGGTCACTGAGAAAGGGGAACACAACGGTTA
>NW_022164141.1:0-2312 GCF_008728515.1 Papio anubis
TTAGCCAGGTGTGATGGCATGTGCCTGTAGTCCCAGCTACTCAGGAGGCTGAGACAGGAGGAATCGCTTGAACTCGGGAGGTACAGGTTGCAGTGAGCTGAGATCACGCCACTATACTCCAGCTTAGGCAACAGAGCAAGACTCCAGCTCAAAAAAAAAAAAAAAAAAAAAAATTAGCTGTGCATGGTGGCGCATGCCTGTAACCTCAGCTACTTGGGAGGCTGAGACATGAGAACTGCCTGAACCGAGGAGGCGGAGGTTGCAGTGAGCCGACGTAGCGCCACTGCACTCCAGTCTGGGCAACAGAGTGAGATCCTGTCTCAAATAATAATAATAATAATAAGTTGAGGCCAGGTACAGTGGCTCACGTCTGTAATCCCAGCACTTTGGGAGGCCAATGCAGGCGGATCACTTAAGGTCAGGAGTTTGAGACCAGCCTGGCCAACATGGCGAAACCCACTCTCTGCTAAAAATACAAAAATTAGCTGGGCATGGTGGTGCGTGCCTGTAATCCCAGCTACTTGAGCAACTGAGGCAAGAGAATCACTTGAACCTAGGAGGCAGAGGTTGCAGTGAACTGAGATCAGGCCACTGCACTCCAGCCTGGGCCACAGAGTGAGACTCCATCTCAAAAAAAAAAAAGAAAAAAAAAGCAAGTCGTGAGTAAAGCCAATACACCAACACTGTCTTTCCTAATACTTCTGATCCAGGAAGAATTTTATATCTAGTTTAAGTTGATTTTGGAAACCACTCTTTTCTGCTAAAACAAAATCGAAACTGTTCAATCTGAGCATCAGACCACAAACTACCAGGGCAATGCTCTTTATAATCAAACTTTTCAAGGACACAAATTTCTAAGGGATCAAGTAAGCAAGTCTGGACCTGACAAGAGGAACCTGGTGGCCTGCTGCCACCGGGGTCTAAGGCAGGTTTCCTGGGCTTACTGCCCAATGACCTGTTGGCCTCTTGCAGATTACCCAACACACATGAGAAGGCTCTGAAATTACAACTGGGGTGAAAGCTTGAACAACACCCTGGCTTAAGGGGAAAAGGAAGAAGAAACTTGAATCTTGCTTCTCCCTTTCTTTTGCTAGTGAAACTGAACACCAAAAGGGCTGAGGCTTGGAGGACAGGGATGAAAGAGGTAGGAGATGTGCAAAGAACAAGAGCTCCCTAGGGAAGAATGAAGGTGCCACATAGATGTTCTTCTCTAAGACAGAAAATCATCCTCAGTCAGCTCCTGACTTCCTCATCTTCTGCTTGATACACTGCTTTCCAGCCTAGCCGTGCATTAACAGATTCCAGACTCCGGGCTTGTCAGGAACTGCCTATCTGGACCTTTGGCAGCATTCAGAAACCTTCATGTTATCTTTTTTATTATTATTATTTTTTTGAGACGGAGTTTCACTCTTGTCACCCAGGCTGGAGTATAATGGCGCGATCTCGGCTCACTGCAACCTCCACCTCCTGGGTTCAAGCGATTCTCCTGCCTTAGCCTACTGAGTAGCTGGGATTACAGGCGTGTGCTACCACACCCAGCTAATTTTTGTATTATTAGTAGAGACAGGGTTTCACCATATTGGCCAGGCTGGTCTTGAACTCCTGATCTCAGGTGATCCACCAGCCTCAGCTTTTCAAAGTGCTGGGATTACAGGTGTGAGCCACTGTGCCCAGCCTATCTTTTATTTTATTTATTTTGTTTGAGACAGAGTTTCATTCTTGTTGCCCAGGCTGGAGAGCAATGACGCAATCTTGGCTCACCACAACCTCCACCTCCCAGGTTCAAGCAATTCTCCTGCCTCAGCCTCCCAAGTAGCTGGGACTACAGGTGCCCGCCACCACGCTTGGCTAATTTTTGTATTTTTAGTAGAGTCAGGGTTTCACTATATTGGCCAGGCTGGTCTCAAACTCCTGACCTTGTAATCCACCTGCCTTAGCCTCCCAAAGTGCTGAGATTGCAGGCGTGAGCCACTGCACCCGGCTAGCTTTTTTTTTTTCTTTAAGACGGAGTCTTGCTCTGTCACCCAGGCTGGAGTACAGTGGCATGATCTTGGCTCACTGCAACCTCTACTTCCCAGGTTCAAGTGATTCTCTTGCCTCAGACTCCAGAGTAGCTGGGATTACAGGCACCCACCACCACACCCAGTTAATTTTTTGTATTTTTAGTAGAGACGGGGTTTCACCATGTTGGGTAAACTGGTCTCAAACTCCTGACCTCAAGCAATCCACCCACCTTGGCCCAACGTACTAGGATTATAGGCATGACCTGCCGTGCCCAGCCAGAAACCCTCATGTTATCTTTTTTTTTTTTT